>NW_020271519.1:610233-612862 GCF_002803265.2 Melanaphis sacchari | reverse complement strand
GTGTAGCTGTCAGTGATGTATATTTTTTAGGTGTAGGAGCTTATTGTGATCATGTCTTGGACTGCGAGTAAATCGAGGAGGAATGTAAATTGGTTTTAAAAATAATTGGATTGAGATTACTGGCGTTTCTTTGGAATTTTTCAACGATTCTCAGTAGGTATTCATTACGAGACTATGTACGATTGTGTAGGGACATATATATCTTCGATATGTGCATGTAGTGCGTCTAGATTAGTGATGTGAAATACCACTTACATTTTATAGGGACAGAAAAACAGATTATATTTTTGTTATATTTTTATAATGTTCACGTTTTACCTGAAATGACTTTATAATTTTTTTTTAATTGACAGTGTATCGTTTTCAAGAAAGTAACAGGTGAAACATTTAATCTCATATTGAAAAATTGGCAATACATTATTATCGACTATAAAAACCATAATCTAGTTCTGTAGGCTGAAACATTTCCGATCCACATGAAGGTGGTACATAAAACTTTTCTAGCTACGCGAAAAACGTTCAATGCACAGATTAAGAGACAATAACAATAACTATAATAACGAAAAAAAAATACACACACACTCGTCATTGCGGTAAAGCCGATATAGAATATGCATCTCTTCGGTCAAAAAGAAGATAAAAAAAAAAAACAAGAATAAAAAAACGATTCCAAGCGAGATTATCGCACGCAGAACGGTAACGCTATATGGCTGGCTCCCAAGCCGACTATGTACGCCTATATATATTATATATGTATAGATATATTATAATGTGATGTAGCGTGTAAAAAAATAAAAGGGACGGCGGTGATGGTGGAGGCGTCGTCCGCTCGTCGTCACTCGGGCTGGGAGTAGTAGAGCGACGGCCTGTTATGGGTTGGTCGAAGGGTAACCGGGGGTCGGAGCGGCGGAGGATATACGGCAGCGGAACCGCCCGGGAGTTCCGCAAAACCGAAAACGTACGCACGCCACACGGTTGCCGAGCGCCACGCCGTACGGACGTTTTACCCGCCTAACCGGACATTCACCCACCACGTCGTATTGGCACCTCCGATACTAATCGCAACGATAATAAATGCGCCCGTGCACACCATAATATATATTTTTTGTATATTATGTGTTATACTGTGCACGTTTCAAGCTTTCGACGCGTGCAGTGACGTAACGTTGCAAGCAACGATTGAGTATTGTATCACGGCGTTGTCCCGAGATTCAGCAACAGGTATCTGTCCGAAAATATATCCTTGGTAAGTAAATGTTGAGTAGATTGCAAAAAAAAAAAAAAATCAAAAATAATTTAAAAATAATAACTATATTCTCATTTAATATATTATACTTCTCCTCAATTACAATAATTTATTGCATTATCGCCATAAACATCCACGCCGTGTTTCTGTATTGTAGTGCGTCGACCCGACGGCTATTGGGATCGACGTAATTGCTGGAACTCGTGGATGCGGATATAGGTACACCTCATGTACACCTGTATAAAATCACGACTGAGTATCGCTTTTGAATATAGTAGTACGACGTGATCACTAATCTGATCTGACTCCCCCCCCCCCCTAATTTTTATGTTGTATGTTATAAAATGTTTGATACTTACCGTAAGTACACTGCTTGCAGTGTTGTTCCTGCACACTTATCCGGACGGACAATGATATTATCGTTGGCAGCCGGATAACCCTGCGTCATCACCGGTGTCCGGTGTGATATTATTATTAACGCTCGTCAATCGAGATAGTAATAATAATAACAATAATAAATCACTGCAAATCGGAAGAAAAGGATCAAGAGCAGTGTTGGGTTCATCGAGGAGCGCAGGACAAACAATAGCAAGATGGTCATCGAACCGGGCCTGATGGATATGCTGGGCAACTCGCTATTCGACATGCTGGCGCCAGTCTCGTCCACCGAGTCAGCTGCCGTGGCGTCCACCGTGTCTGTGCACGGATCCGGCGATGGTTCCGGAGGTCGCGTCGACGGTTCCGGGACGGCCGTGGACGACGACGAAGACGACGGTACCGGAATGGGCGGCGGTTCGGGGGCCGGAGGTTCCGGTGGCATCGGCCCCGGCGAGCTCTGGTACAGGCACAGCCCCGCCATGACGGCTGTCTACTGTTTCGCGTATACCATGGTATTTCTGGTCGGGTTGGTCGGCAATCTGCTGGTGGTGTCTGTCGTCTGCCGATCGCCCAGGATGCGCAACGTCACCAACTACTTTATCGTCAATCTGGCCGTGGCCGACATACTGGTGCTCGTCTTCTGTCTGCCTGCTACGCTCTTGTCCAACATCTATGTCCGTGAGTCCTTTTTCATTTGCTAAACACAATTCAACTTACGCGCGTTTTGTTTCGTATTTTACAGTATTATTATTTTACGCGCGTCGTATACTCGTGTAAGGTATTATGTGAGTAGACACTTACTACACTAGATACTATATGTTGTTAGGCCGACAAGGACGTGCCCAGAAAATAGCGGACGAGTATCTCTATTTTCTATTCGACGAAACCCTTTTTCCCGTCAGGAAATGACTTGTAAGCAAGAGAGGTTTAGCGTTATGGGTTAACTATATTATATTCTTATATTTTTATTTATTTGAATTCACAGATCAATATTACTCGATAACC
>NW_020271519.1:571901-610223 GCF_002803265.2 Melanaphis sacchari | reverse complement strand
TTTTTTTATCAGTATTTCGCCAGATTTGATTAATCTAAATACATTTTTTATTGTATGAGTAGTTAGGGAGAGAGGTGATTGAGTTATGAGAGGCCTCATTATAATAGTTACCACACCGTATCGACTTGACGAATCACGCATATACAAAAAAAAAACACACAGAGGATAATGGTCGATTATGATTAATATAAATTCTAGTTGCAAAAAAAAAACATCTAAAATGATTAGAAAAGCGTTAATATAGCTTTAAATACGATCGCCTACTAATTAAAAGACAACTTAATTGATTGATATGTGGGTGTGTGGAACTTTGGGTATTTTAAGCACACGTAATTACGAATAAGACGGTGGTCCTAATTAATTTTGGTAAACTCTATCTTTGTGTATACGTCGTTAATTTAAAATCTCTACTTCCTGTATATATATGTATGTTAAAATAAATGATGATGTTGGCACTCGTTCGTTAGTAAAATTAAGTAAATTTAATTTGCTTTTACAGTATTACTACTTTAACTAAAATAAGTAATTTATTATAGTGGACAACTGAAAACTGTGAGCTGACTGATTCTTATTATATTTTTACCTTTGTTTAAATTATTTATCAATAAAACCAATTTTCATAACATGCATGAACATGTTCATAATCTTCAACTAAGATAATTAATAATGCGGTTAGATAATCTCATAACAGCTATTTAGGATATCTAATTTTAATTATAAACAAATACCTAGTATAACCAAATCCTTGTTTCTTTTATTATTATATTTAATTTTGTTTGTAGTATGATTACGATACACATTTTTATAAGATGAAATGAATAATTTTTAATTAAATTCAAAATAATAATATGATAGTATGTGCGTATATTGTATACAAAATATTATCTTTTGTTCTCAACAGACATCGCTGTCCTTCAGCATAGTGTTTCATTATAACTGTCCCATAATGGAATTTAAATATAATCTGACCAGGCAGAGTTTGGTTAATTAATAATTTATAAGTTAATATAGCGATCGACGGCAGTAGCGTCATTTGGACCTTGCAAAGTATACATTTGGTCATAAATTAAAAATTAAAACTACAAACAGTATTTTTCATAGATCTATTACTAGATATTGCAAACGTTTGCCTGCCATCCATTATTGACGACATATTAAAGCTTCGTGGTTCGTGGTAAAATTGCCTAACAACACTGCCACGTAAATTTGGTTCCCGACAATTTCTTTTCAACAACTGTAGCATTATTAATTTTTATTTTTAGTTAAATTATTTAATTTTTCATTTTTTTTTTTGTATTGACGTAGTCAAATTCAATTTCTTAATGTGATTCATTTGCAAATAGTTGTTTGTTAATCTGTCTACAGTCATAAAAACTTAACCAATCCACATTCAATTATGTACAATTATTTATAATGATCTTGTTGTCCGCCTACTGTATAAAAAGAGCTTATATCTAAATGTATATCGATCGCTATAATACTGACAATCTACTAAAATTGGCAAACCTAACTTATTATTACCCTTATTATCATTATTATATATATTTTATAAATCATCTATTCGGTCGATAGCTATATACCTACATTCTACCTATCATATTTATGGTTACTCGTTACAGTTTATTACTGTAATTATTATAAAGTTATAATGTAACAAATGTTTGGTATACGCGTAAAATACTCGTTATTAAAGACGTAAATAATGCACAATGCTAAAATATCCAAAGTAGGTTGTCCAACTTGCACCTGTGTCACAAATTGCAACGTGGTTTTGAACATAATTCCTAGTTAAAATCTTTAATTTCTTTCAATGGTTTTCCTTTTTTTTTTTTAACTTAGTTAATGAAGATAAGATTAAATGTGATATTATCTTTTAATTTAATAAGTGTCTTAATTTTTTTCAAGAACATTTTATCGATTAAAATGTTATACGGTATACTTAAACATAATTTAAAATTCATAAAAATATTTCAAACTTAACTATAGATATTGTCTCAATATTTTAATTTAGCAATATTTATTATTACTTTACATATTCTTGTTTAATTTGTTTTACTATAATTAATGAAGTACTTGATTTTAATATTTATAGTTAAAATATTTTTTTGGAATTGCCGAGTTTGTGCGAATTTACATGATAATAATAACATAGTTTTAAATTAAAAGTTAAAAAATGTATATTTTATTAACAGATCTGTTATATTTTAAAATATTGATTGGTCAGTCTTGTATTCAATACGGTTATCATGAAATAATATTAACAATATTAAGTGCCTATTATTTTGTTTTGAAAATACATTTTTTTTTATGATTTGCATCGAAAATTTAATCACGATTTAATTAAATGTGCATATTGTGTAATCAGTTAAATTACAAATTAGATCAACGGGCAAGCAATGAAGATTTTTTTATTGTCCGAATAGTCGTCAATTGTCGATAACTCACCCAACGTAGTATATATTGAGAGCCGAGGAACTATTTTACAAGAGTAATAGCTTTATAAAATTATTTATGTGGACTCGTTGTTTTTACTATCCATATTAACGATACTAATGTCTTATTTACAATACTGCGGTTTACCGGCCATAATGTGCGGCCATTATTGCTGTTGACAATTTGATTATTTTCCTTGGAAATCGATTCTCATGTATTCCTATTAAATTTGTCTTATGGTCGATTAGTCTAAGCACTATTGCGATAAGCAACGGGGATGTTCAATTGTTTCCGCTCTCCTCTGTCTTTCCATCCTTTAAACGAATTATGCATTATATTATTCATTTAAACATTTTAAACCGATATACACTATTTTATCGCTATGTACTGTCTGTCTTGTGACACACTGCAGAGATATTACACGTCTTAATGGATCGTGCTAAACCATTGCACAACTGTGCCAATCGTTTGTTACACCGCCAAAGTCGTATCGCCCGTTACGTCGTTTGATATAATATGGTGACAGAATTATTTTGGCGCGACACGTGCAATCATATAAATCACGAGGAGGTTGAGTGTACGTCTTTATTTTCAGCATGATAATATTATAGGAGTTTTTTCTTTCATATTTTAGGAAACCGCACTACTTTGCAGAGAAAATCTTGTAGAACAGGAAGTGTTTGCATTACACAGTTCATCAATATAAATTCAAGTGACATTCAATATACATGTGCACACGTCTTGTCTTTAAAAATATGTCATATTTAAAAAACCATGACCTGAATATTTGTACGTTTTAAAATGTAATCCAATCGAAATGTAATAATAAAAACCAACGTTCCCCACTACACCAACTGAGTTTATGAAGAAGGCACTGTTATTATTTAACTTTTAAACTTGTCGGAATATTTAATATGAAATAAGTTTTTCATTGTATTTTGTTGAAATAAAAAATGCATCTTCTTTGTAACGATATTTAAATAATTTATTTACATTGTTTTAAATTTGTTAGCCGACCATACAACTACCACAGTATAATGATATACCTTATTAAAAAAATACAAATAATAATCCTCTTTCATTAGTGGCTATCAATCATATTAAATGTATTTTTTTTTAATCGTGTCAAATACGATCATGTATCAATATTTTTATAATCCCTTTCAATACTATCGATTTATTAGTCAGTATTATTAATATTTTTATTATTATTAATGTATAACAAGACAAATTTAACACTAAGTATTTTACTCTATAACTTTCATGTTACAATTTAATTTAATGATCAAAAATTATCTACAAATAAAATATATTAAAACACTGAACTTGAGCACAGCTTATGTATGATTGAATATTAGTGAATCCATTATGGATTCTCTAGTCCAATTGTGACCAACAACAACCCGTGATATTTTATTAATAGACCCGCCAAAGTACTAAAATGAGATAAAAAAAAAAACTTCAAATTTTAAAAATTGAAAAAACATTAAATTAAAATTGTATTAAAAATGCAATATTTGTAGAATTTAGTATAAATGAATATTTTTCATTTATTTTTGCCAATTACATTGTTAACCAGACATGACCTTGTGTCGCAGCCTTATCGTCGTACATTATCTAAATATAAATAACATCGTATTTATCGTTATCATTTTGCATGAAAACTTATTCAATATCCAATACTATTTATAAAGTATTAATTAATTTATTTATTGTAATTGTATTGTGTGGTTTTAGTTTTTAAAGTTAAAAAAAAAAAAAAGAAAAAGAAAAATTGACCCTGAACATCGTGTTTTTAAAATCATTTAAAAAACGATTACTTGGCTAGCCAAGAAATTTCTTTTTATGGTCCTAGAAAAAAAAGGTAAAAAAAAAAAAGATTGGTTAACTCTGTTTTAGTTAATTTATGAAATACTCCAAAGTCTAAATTGACATTATTTCACTGTTGGATGTAAATTATAAATAGATATTATTTTATTCATCGTATGATTTTGTACAATTGCTGTTAAAATTTGACTTTAATTAAATTAACATTTGTTCCGTGAGTGCAATAAGAATTTTTTGAGCTAAAATAAAAATTTATTAATATTGACTCGCATAAATCAACATTCGATGAACGGTAACTGTACAGAATATACGAAAAGAAAAATATGTACGCAATTGCAATATTTTTATGAAAGCCTTCATGTCATAGAGTTCAATATATCGTTGAAAAGTTCTGATCAGATAATATTATTAATATTGTCTATGCATTTTTAAAATTAAGTCTATAATGTCACTTTTAAAATACTTCAATGGATTCAGTATTGTAAACGATACTTGTATAAATACGAGTATAAGTATTTCAATACCGCTTTAGAATATTGTAATACATTTTATATTTATAATATTTTGTAAGTGATTGAATATTGTATATACTATACAATATTATTGACATGATAATTAGCAATACATTTTCGATTTGTACTAACGACTTTTGGTTTCTTTTGAATTTAGTATAACATATAAATAATTATTTGAATAAAATTGTGAATGACACGATATTCTTCACATTTGTATTTTACGACAACTGTTGTTTTACTATTCTGTCAACAATTTAATTCTCAAATGTAAAGAATATAAGGATTTGTTAACTTTTTATCATTATATTTATTTTGAAATAGTATGCACCTAGTTGTACAATGTTTATTTTTAATGATTATATTCAGTAGTTTACAAAAAGATTAAAAATAATAACTAAAAATCCTCAAAAAAAAAAAAAAATATATATATATTATTCCAGTTTAAAACATTCATTACTTTTTTTTTTCATTTTGAGACCAAATAAATTTAATAAGATATTGATTTCTTTTATCCAAATAAAGTATTTCAAATATTTTTTAAACAACATTAATATAATTGGCAATTTAAATTTTGCAGACCTGAAAACTGAATACCTACAAGAGTACCTATTATAATTATAATTAAAAAAATCAGCTTCAAATACTTAAGTTAATATTAATATCATCAATTATGATTTTATTATAAGTAAATCGTTTTTTATGATAAAATATGCAATTTCATAACTTTTAAAGGACTTGAAAAATGCTTTATTTATATTACTATATATAAAGTAACTCGAAAATATTGACTATAACTACAGCTTGTCTTACTAACGTCACGTTAAATTTTGAAGTATGTATTCAAATTATATGAAACTTTATTTTATTTTTTTGTTTTAGGCATCATTACAATTAAAAAAAAAATCAAAAGTACTCATTTTAATAAATTTGATGCACAGCATAGGATAGCTATTGCATACAAATAGATGGTATGATGAGAATTCATAAATTATAATTGGTACAAAAAGCATATTATTTATACAGAATTTATATTAAATACATTCTATATTAGAGCTTTGGAAGCGTGTAATAACTTTTTGAGTGTATAGCTAGTATTACAACTAGATTTCAATTGTCATAAATCATTTTAAGACCTTAATCCAGATTTTACCGGGTTCTCTTAATAGTATATGTTGGCGATGTTACAAATTTTTGTAATATTATATTTCTATTATAGAAAAACAACATTTGCGTAAAAGAGCCTAAATAAATAGATTATCTCAATGATATAGCATAATATTTTCTTGATAGACGATAGTATTATATTAAATAATTACAATTACAGCAGTTTCAAATATTTAACAATTTGATATAATTTAACAAGAGTATGGCAGATCGTCCTTGGTGACTATAGTCTCACATTTAAAACCACAAATTATTATATCCCAAATAATATCGGGTAGACAGACAGTTAGAAATGTCAAAAGTTTTTCACGGATATGTAATCATATTAACCAAATCGAACAGCGCCGCAATACCGTTAATTAATTTTCATTCAAACGCATTTATGGGTTTCGATACATGCATAGCGTGTTTTTGATTTTCTCGGTAAACATTGTCACTATGTATTAATGAAATATTCTATAAATGTTTTGGCACGGCCGCTCTATAATATGATTATATGGTTTATCAAAAGTCACGGCCAAAACACACATACTTCCCGTGTGACTTTATGTTATCATGGTTGCTCGAAAACTGGACTCCGAATGTCACGTGCCGGCTTGTGTCTGCCTCAAAGGAACGCCACGTCGGCCGTTTACACTTCAGTTCGCATCAGTTGAATATGACACGTCTCTCTGTATTACGACTAACCCGAGTCACGACGTTCAGTCAAAACTTGAATTTCTTACTGGTAATAATAGCTTTGCACAGTGCACACGATCTACAGTTGTACGACATCGTTAGGTTCGTGTGTTGTACAACGATATAATATTATTATAATGCGATTATGTGTTATTGTCCTTGGATATGTACAATAGTGGCCAAATGAAATCGCATAGGGGACGGGGGTAGTGTTTTCGCGTTATGAAGTGCTTAATTCGTGTATGCCGCGAGGTGCCTGCTACCTAGAGGGACAGGGCCAAATATACCCGAGATTATTTTAGTAAATGGTTACCTACTGTAAATTATTTTCATATGAAAACAGCAAACGCAACATTTTGGGTAGGTATCCTATAAATAAAAATATTATAAAACGACACGAAACAGAAATAAATGGTATATTATTCAGAAATAACACCTCTGCGGTGTACTATTTACAATAAAATGCGTGTTAAAAACTCTCAAGACATTTAAACACCAATAGTTTATGTTGAACTTCAATGTACATAAAAAATACGAGCTGATAGATTAAATTTTCGTGTACTAAAGCAAATTTTGTAATTATGAGTCATGTTTAGAACGGTGCATAATGATATAATTATAGTATGACAGCTTAAAAAAGAATAACATAAACATTAAATTCATAAATGAAAATAATAACGGTTTTAAAGAACTGATTATAAGCGTAAAATAAGCTATCAATTTAATGTATTTTTTTTTAAATCAAAGAAACAAAACGTATCATAGAATATGCATCTCACACCTTAAATGAATATTCAACAGAATTCAACACGTTAAATTATATAGGAACAGATTTGACGTCTACATAATATAACAGTGAGCGGTGTGTGTTTATGTTTAGGGAAGAGAATAAGGGATGATTTATTGCGGTAAGTCTTTCCATAACTGTTACGTTGCCAAATTTCCATGTGTGAGTATATCCTAGCAAATGACGGATAATGTATTAAACTACTCTATTGTTGATCTACGACACGATTTATCATTTCATTTCACCCTTTTTATTTATTTTTTTATTTGGAAATGCATTATTCACGACTTTGAAGAACATTAATGTACACGATATTTTATAATAGGTAGCTTAATTACTTAACGTGAAACGGATGTTAATTGTATACCACGTAAGTTTTTTCAGTCAGTGAGTCACTATCAATCTACAAATCATAATGTCGTTTTGAAATCTGTTGTCGAGTTAATAGAAGAAAATATTATGAGTTTAAAAAGTGTGATGCTCTGGATAATCGAGTGGGTTGCTTGGATTAGAAAATTACGATGAATTATTGCATTCGAAAAATAAAATCGTTATGATTTGTCTAAAACGAATATTTGTTTATCTTATTTTAACGTTATTCGCTAGTTTTCATAGTGTTCTGTCAAAAATACAGAGTAGGTACTGGAAAATTCAAAAAATTACTTCTCTAAAGTATCCACCATCTATGTTGAATCCCCAATCTAGGAAAAACTTTTTAAACTTTTTACTGCTCCCAAAAGCGTATTCAAAAAATACCGTAAAAACTGATACGTCAATTTTCCAATACATCATTTCAAAACCAATAGCTCTCTGACAACACTTCGGTATTTGAGAAAAAAATACTTGTCATAAACGAAACTATTATTTGTAATATAGGTATGTATCGAAAATTATTGTGTTATTGACTGTTTTTAGTAAAATATAATACACACCCCGTTTCACAACAAATATGTTCGTGATTTATTAGGTTGGACCCGCCCCATCTCTGAGTTATCAAAATAGTCAGGAAAATCTAAAAGTTTTTGATTGATGAAGCTGACACTTTGATGGATCTTTCTTGTTTTGTTCGGTAAAAATATAGTTAATAGAATATTGATACCTGGCATATAGTTAAGGAATTACATTTTGTTAATGTATAGGAAGACATTGAAATAAATATTGGTTTTAATTTCTAAAATGTCATATTATCTTCGTTTTTCTCTTACAGGCATTGTATTTTTATCATAACGTGATATACTTTCTGAAAAAAGTTGTACTAAATTAATTTTAATTTGAAATTTAATACAGAGAGCTATTATATCCTCAACAAGTATGAATAACGCAAAGTGTTGTAAAATAAATAAATAAATATTCACTGCTACTTCAAATAAATATTATAATATGGAGAAGAAAATTACTCTAAAATGGTAAAATTCCCCTCTGAGTGTATTTTATAAGACACTCAAGAAATTTCCTAATTTTACTGAAATTGAAAATTGTAGATTTAGTAATACAGATCTATCATTTTATTTATTTCTACTTCATCAGCGATTTATTTAGTAATATATATTACGTTTATATTTGTATATAATATAATTTACATAATATAGATAATTGAATAATTATAAAAATACAATAATATCAGTGTTATGTGGTCTCGTTTACAATAATTATTTTAATTTTTATAACATACGACCGTTGTAGTGTTATACAATTTTCAAGGAATTAAAAAATATAGCAGACACACACATAATATCAAAATACTTTATTATTGTACTCCGAATGGTTGGCGGATTGGCGCAAAAATGTTTCTGCTCCCGACGTGCACACGAACCGAAAAAAAGCTCTTCCAACGCAGCGTAAATGTGTAAATTAAATGCGTAAATTTGTCTTCGGGGGCGTTATAGTTACAAATATCTAATTGAATATAACAAATAACTCTTTGCGTTCGAGATCGTGACGTTTTAATTCGGCGGGTCTCGAGTAGATTTATCGTCCGCGCGGCTATATCGTTCAAGATTAACCTTGTACTACACGGTTTTCATTTTCGTTGCCGGAAAACGTATACAAATATACATGCGACTATGCGAGTAACTCTTTCCTGTAACACGTAATGTACATTGTACATCGGTTATAAAATAACGTTAATATACGATACTTCCCCACTTACTTTAAGGCCCGTCAAACGGCCTCGTTTAATTCATCACACGACGTTTCAAAATATTTTAATAATTTTCTTGTTTTATTTATTATTTACGACAACTTTGAATAAGTTTTAGTATATTTTACTTGATTTTTTTTTCACTGCATTTAGAATTATTACTATTTATTAGTCTTTATATTAACAGAGATTATCAATCATTATGAATTGTCAAATTAACTCAATAAACATCGACGTCACGTTTATGTCTATGCTTAATATGTAATTATGATATTAATGTGTACATTGTTATTGTGCCATGTTTAAACTTTTGATCGTTTGTACCATTGTGTTAGCTAATCCATTGTTAGTTGTCGGCACATATTTATATACCTAATAATTTCCCTTAGTTTAATTTTGTTAGGTATTTCTTTATTATGCCCCTATAAATATAGGCACTTTAGAGTTTAGACCCCATATTATTGCAAAGAACCATTAAACTTACTGCACATTTCCGTAGTATCAACATGACTTTAACTATATTACTATATCATACACACACCACACGGTTATGAGTTTCTATGATTACAACTATGAGGTATTGAGGTCAAATAATATTCTATTTGTGCCAACCATAGTAGTATTAGTCTGTACAGAGTGGTCTAACTTGATATTATATATTATTTTATATAAAAGTAACTGTATTTATTGAGTAAGAACGAAGCGGCAGAGGCACTATGGTCATTTTAATTCTAAACGTTCATAAGTTATAAGTAAAGAGCGGGTAGAAATTCATTTCCATGGGGCAAATAATGTGCAAAAAAAAAATGTTTTCATTCTTTTGCCGAAGATTGTCCCAGTATACTTACATTTTATTTTTGATTTATTTCAAAACTTTTATAATATTTATTGTTAATACTCTCATAAATTATTATTTTTTAATATTTATAATGTACATAAAGTATATATGTATAATATTAAAAAGATTTAATCAAGTCCCGCGGAGGGGGCATCACTGCAATCACCACTTCTCGACATTATCACTATATTATTTAAATATTCAAATATCTATATTTAAAAAAAAAAGTAAAGCCTTGGTTTATAGGAAAAAAGATTTAAGAAACTATTAAAAAAAAAAGAAAGTAAAAACTTTAAAATCTCTATGACGAACATTTTTGAAATGTAGGCTTAATTTTAATTGAAAATTTTATGTTATAAATTCTTCAAATTTGTTTTCTCAAAACCATAAAGATTTTTTAATAAAATCGGTGTGGTTGTTTTTATGGATCGTCCTGTAGACATATGTTCAACTTATACACATGTGTGCAGCATAATATTATATATTATAATAGAGCTCAATTATCTATCATAAGTATGTAGTTACATAATAGACATGTTATGATGGTTATGAGGATTTTAAGAATGCACATACTGTTATACAGGTCAGATCATGACCCTAAACATCATACTATAGTCTATATTATACACATAACCCTTATCAATCACTATTCGATATAATTTTTCACTAGCATGCCCGCTTTTCATTAAAAATTTTATGTAATGTACATCTGGCGCTGCTGCCATATTCGGTTTGGATATTCTCATTATATTTATATTTGCGTACAAAAATAATTGTGTATAATTTCGATACTCGCTTTGTTTTTGGCTGAAAATGCGGAAATCCTACGATCTAACTGATTATGGTAACACGTCGTATAATAATTTAAAGCTATTTAGGGTTGTGTAACGCGTAAAATGATACGATCGAAAAAGTAAATGTCTTAAAACGTTTTCGCCGTTAGCCTGACGCTTTTAACTGCACTGTACAGTAGCAAGTGCAATATTCCTACATGTCAGCCGATCGACCGAAGTAATGGTAACATGTCTAAAAACGTGCACCGCCTGGGTTCACTTGAATTTGAAGAAAAAATAAATCGTTCGAATTTTATTGTGTAATGGATAAATTGGCTATAAATTATTATTGTCTAGCATAGGAATATTTATTTCTTTTATGACGCTATTTTATACGGATTTTATCACATAATATTATTATATTTTATACCGTAAGAATAATATAAATTGCATGCACGTTTTATGTGTATAATAATGATATGCGTAAATAGTGCGTAAGATGTGAGGATCGGATCTTATTTTCTTAACCAATAATACAATAGTAATTTTTTTTTTTTTTTTTAATAATATACGATTATTTTATTATACAGGATTACATATTTAAAAAAAGGGACTCCTCTATAACATTTATATAGGCATTTTATTGGTTATAAATTGTATACGGAAGTTTCTGTGCGAATCATTTTTGGAATTTTACTGCAATATTATCTGAAGAAATGTCTAAAGGTTTCTTACAAACTTCAAAATTGTTGTCATATCAAATTAGTTTCAAACAAAATACCATATTTTAATTGTTTTGTTCTTATTCACAAGATAAATATTTTATTTTAAAGACTATAAACTTTAAAAAATTGAGCTGTATGTACCTATTTAAATATTTTCAAACCCCAATATTATACGAATAAAAGTTTAACTATTTTTAGACGTAGTATAAATAGGGTTTTAGGGATTAAAACTTAAGTTTTTATTTATAAACTTGACAGTTGTATTTTTAAGAATTTCATCTTAAAAATTTAAATGTTAACCGACATTTTTTTAATCGATGAATGTATTGGTTATACAAAAATTACATAATACGTTTTTCTTTTTTAATTTTAACTTTTTTTTGGTAGCTTAAATTACTTTTTATAATAGGAATAATACTTTAATCTCTGATTTCAGGAAAGGTTTCTTATAGCAATTTGTATCAGGTTCTTTGATTGGAGTTCTTAGTACTTTTACAATAACACTGGGGAGAATAGGAAACATATTTTCTATACAGTGAATACTGTCTAATGCGGAATAGCATAGGACCAATCAAAAATTTGCTTTTAAGCCGTTTTCCTCTTTATTGAATAAAACGGAAAAATTCTGGATTATAAATCATATCAGTTTTTCGCATTAAAATATTAGTTTACAAAATTTATAATTTTTATTTTTTGAGTTAGAAACAATTTATAAATTTAATTTATTACTTAACTTTATATAACTTATTTGAGATTAATTATAGACTTATTTTTTTTTTTTTTACAAAATTGTTAACAATTTATACATATTAGATATGTATAAGTATGGAGGTTGAGAATTAAATTTAAACATTTAGCTTTACCAAAAATCATTTAGAATTTTTGTTTTGTCATTGTTGTTGCTATTTTTCTAATAATTTATGTATTTGAATAGATATCACTTAATATGTACAAGCAAACTGTTTAGTATAAGACTTTTGGTGGATAACTGTTTTACAGCTATACATACGGGACAAGTTTGTTTTGCAGATACGATAACCAAAAAATACAAATTACCTATACTTATAATATATGTAGTGCATTTTTATCTTAATTATCGTTTTATTATGTAACAACATATTCATATCAACGTAACATACGCGTGTTATATTTCCGGCTTATGCATGGTTTTTACTTGCATTGAAACTACAAAAAAATTCCATTTTCGCGTTAAGAAGATATTGTTTTATTGAGGTTTAACGTCTACATAAATTATAGGAACATGCCAAGACCATAGAAAAATTCCATGTTGGATAGTTTTTCATTTTATTCAGATTCCGCATTACACAGTTTTCACTGTATAAGATATATTTAAAAAATATTATGTCTGTTTTTAAGCTATTTAGCAATACTTTTAATTTTCAAATTTTAGATTTGATTTGACTTTTGAATGATAAATTTATTATCTGTGAATTTTGAATAAAAAAACTTGAAAATTCAATGCGAAATTTTTTACGTGGTTTTATTATAGTAGTTCATAATTACCGGAAATAATTACACTTCTTTTATAATCATTTGAATTTCATATTTTGAAGAAATACCGGATGTGTTTTAATATGTTATAAAAACACTTGTACATTGATGTTTATACATTTTTAAAGAACTACTAAATTTCATGATGCATATATTAAAATAAAAATAACTGAGTATAATTTTAAGAACGCGATTTTTGCAAAATACTGAACGTGTTCCGCAACATTAAATTCGCTTTCTACACGGGCCAGTAAGTTATGTGTTAAAATCTAAAACGTTGGTAATTATTTACTATCCACCCATCGATAAAAACGTGCACACGTAATCGTTACTATAATATTATAATATGATCGGGAAATAATGACGTTATATACGTGGATTTAGATTAACTAGGATAACAACCCGTTGAGTAGACCTTTTTATGGTCGGTCCTTTAGAAAGGTCGTAAACCGGCCCCCATTTATATGGCCGAGGAACAGTTTGACATTTTGCTGTTTATTTTCTATATACGTACGGGATTTTATTTCCATACATGCAAGCGTGCTTTAATATAATAATCAATATGAAAATATTATTGAGCACTTTGTCGGTTCTTTTTTCTCGTTGTTTTTTTTTTTTTATATATATAGCCTACACACGGGAAACAGACTCGTCAGTGATAGCCAAACGTGATTTTAGGCATTGTAAAAAAGAATATTATCGTCTTTTAAAATTGATATATACACGCTATAAAGTGTAATAACAAATATTATTGCATGGAGATATCGTCAATAAAACAAAGCAAGGAAATAACGATAATAATATTACAATATACATATACACATATTAAACTGTGTAATGTGTATGCATGGTGATGAAAAATCGGTGTAAAAACACAAAATGCGGCGACGACAATAAAAACTGGTAGGAAATTTATCGAAAAGGGGCGCCGTTTTAATAATAACATAACGATGGGCCGCCGCTACCGTCGTGATGATGATGATGGTCTGGAGTATTTTCCTGTTTAATGTTGGTTGGAGGGTAGTTATAGCTCCCTGTTGTGATTGGTGATTGAGTTTTTGCAGATTTTCTCTGCAAACTCGATAGTAATATAATAATAAACTACGCAACTGTTGTCGTCATTATTA
Source organism: Melanaphis sacchari (assembly GCF_002803265.2). Taxonomy (NCBI): domain Eukaryota; kingdom Metazoa; phylum Arthropoda; class Insecta; order Hemiptera; family Aphididae; genus Melanaphis; species Melanaphis sacchari. Next base: position 595,704 of record NW_020271519.1, on the reverse strand, counting down.
TTATTATTATACCCAGTCGGTCTTTTTCGATATTTTCTATTCCTTTGTCGACTTTTATATAAATATAATATAGCATACATCCAACAGGATCGTCGATTTAATTTTACTACAACTCTACCGCTGGTTCTTATCGAGCGTTTCTGCCGCACAGACATTTCCTTGGCCCACGTGACTCTAGATACCTATTAATATAATATACAATATATATTGCGTAAACAACTTCTGTCGCATTTGCTTCCTATTTTCAACATTCTGTCCGCATCAAAGTTTATTGACCAGATGTGCGTGCAGGGTGGTGGTATAACTATAACTCCACGCCACGATAGTTGTCTCATTCTATCTCTCTGTCGTGACATCGGGTTCTTCGTTTTGTTACCGGAAACGCGACTATCTTGATACTATCATACTATGTAGGATTCGTGAAATTTCCGGGAAAATGTATTTTCATTTTGGTGAAGCTTGTAGACGGTTGTCCGAAAATGTTGGACAATTTTGTTTGCACAAGAATTCTTAAAATAAATAAGAATAAATGAAAAACGAAAAAAACACAAGAAAAATGGTGATCCCGAGAAAGAAAAATGTAAATAGGTTAAGTCAGACCGTAGTCTGCATATTATTCTGTATAATTTTATGATGTGATACGTGTTATTCAATTTATATGATACCTACATACGAAAGATTTAATTTCTATGTACATCGCATTATAATATGATTATATTTTCAATATTACAACTATTGGATGTTAAAAATAATTCATATAACTATTACATAAAATAATTACTTGGCACTTGGCCTCTCTAAATTTGAAATCCAGTTAAGCGTACAGTTTGAGTGGCAACTTAAAAAAATAAAAAAATAACATTTATTTCTAAAAAATGTTCCTATAATTTTGTCCTTTATTTTTGCTTGCACTTCGGTTCCAATATCATAAATATATTACGATTCGTTGAAATTTGTTACATTCGATAATAACACAAGAATTACTAAAATATTGTTAAGGTATATTTTTTCGTGTTGTTATATAATATGCTATCGAAACATCTTCTTATAAACACCTCCTGATTACAAAAATCTGAAGCCATTACTGTAGTGTGATGAACGCCGAATATTTTGAAACATCTTATTTAAGAAATACTTGCACATTTTTCTCCTCGGATAACGGACTTTTACATCATATTTAACAATAAGCAGAGTAATAATTATTCTCCTTGATTTAGGTCCGTTGAGCAAAGTATATGTATACACATTAATATATTATATGATATAATACGATATAGGTATTGTATCACGTTTATTTTGTGAAAAATTGTCATCCTATAATTATTTTCAAGTATAAATCACAGCAGTACCTACCTACCCGCTAGTATTTATCTAAAAATTTAAAATATTTTTTTATTCATTTTCCGAGAATTTCTTTAACTCTCTTAATAATTTTACACTAGAATGTATTACACGCGTATTACGATTTTTTTTTAATTCCTTTTTTTACGAGCCATTTTTCACCGTTTCTACTGGTTATAAAAATGTAATAAAGCGCTGCTTATAATTGTGTTTGTACGGCTATTGTTACCTAACTTAACCCACAGATTCAATGCTCTTTTATTATTATTAAAACAGATAGATCATCAATAATAATAGCGTAGGTATCCTCGTTATATACGGCTCCAAGTACCCATGTTGGTTTTAATTACAACAATGGTCATGATAATAATATAATACGAGTATTAAAGTTGTGCACCTCGAACACACCTATCCTACACCGACCCAAACCTAAATCACTTAAATGATATTTGTTGTTTTTTTTCATCAAAACTCAAAAGAAAAGGTAAATCAAATGAATCGGTTGTGTTTTCGGTTTATTCCGCGTTTGGTGCGGACGTGATTCGTGCACGGCGCTTGCGTGACGAACTTTTAAAACCGTAGCGGCCTATATAATAGTATTATGTATTGTACACGGCCGTTTATTATAAAATATGCACACATATACACGTATTGTGTATATAATAATATATGAATATGTTATGATGTACAGTGTGTTTACGGTCGACCAATTATTATTGGTTTAATTCTATTGATATCCGTGTGTTAACAAATCGTTATTATTGCCATTTGAATGTTTGTCATCAATAGTCATTAAAAACGTCGGTAAAAAATATTGGCTGCAATCATTATTTGTATTTTTTTTTTATCGGTGTTCGCGTTATTGCGTGTTCGCGCCGGAAACATATCATTAATTGACAATCCAGCCCACGGTTATTTTTCATTTTAATTTCATTAAACGCAATACTGGTATACAAGATATTATGCACTTAATTATAATAATGCGTGTGCGCCACAGTAATAGTTATATTATATAAATGTGTATATATAGTATATACTTATCTAATAACTCTATAAATATATATGAGTGTAGTACGGTAATATCCGGTCGAATCGGTGTTTATGATATACCATATTTTGTTTCTATTATTCATCAGCTGTATTATCCAGTCACAATTCAAACATTTTAAAATATTTAATATATTTACCATATTTACCGTACGTAAGTAGGTATTAGATAGTAAACTGCGACCACACATGCGAAACCTATGTGTGTAATAAAATCAATTATTTTGATACCTAATGTGTTTCTAGATCTTACTTCAGAATAAATTGAAATCACGGAATAGTATTATTATATTGATTTGTTCATCAATAAATTACAAGTTTATGTTAAAAAATGTGCACCAATAGTAAGTTTGTGTATACTTCACGATGGAATCCCTCATTATTATTACTGTACAACCTCGTTGCCCTGTGATAGTGATTTAAATGCGGTGGTGCTTGCGATGGAGATTTGAAAACCACTGATAAAAGTATTAACATTTATTTACGTAATAAATGTGTTTGTAAATAAAAAAAAATATGCATCTCGGTGTAATTTAGATATCATAAGAACTTAATTCATTCGTAAATGTTCTATATCCAATAAAAAATTCTCCGCTAAAGTATTTACAAAGGTATAATTAATAATAGGAATAGTTATAATATTATAATATCACAGTGCATTGATTAAATAATATCAACGGGGTTGCTGTTTTACTTTTTTTTTTCACGAAAATCCCATAATTAAAGCAAGGCATTTTTCATCAGTTTATAAGTTTCAGATTCTTCTTCAATCTATCTAAACGAAATTAGTATGATACAACTAGTTATAATAAAACGAAATAAACGTTTTCCGTAGTATAATATAAGTTACAATATACAAGTTAACTTCAACTTTCAGAAACACTGTTTTGAAAGACAAAGAACAACTTCTTTAAGGGGGGCTTAAAAACAATATCATTTTTTCGTTGTATCAACAATTTGAAGTACAGTATAAATTCTAGTAACTGAGTGCTAATTACCATAAATAATTGTTTACAAATCTTCAATAATAAAAATAATAAATATTTTATAAAATTTTTATTAATGGAAATTATATTTTATAGTCTATTTTATTTTTCATTATTAATTAAAAATTTAATTTATCGAAATACAGTGCATACTATTGTAAATTTGTAAATTATAATTGACTATAAGTTTAATAGGTACCTTAAATAATATTCTTTTTGATCTTTGAAGATATGTAAGAACCAAGAAACCTATAAATTATAAATACAGTTAATATGTTTTAAACTATATTTATATATATAAAAAGAAATAATTAATTTTCATTGAGATAGTTACATAATAAATATACATAAATTTTAATGTGTAAGTTTATACCTACCTATTGTACGTATTTTGGTTATAACATCTATGCACAATTTTAATTGTTGTTTGTTTGTTTTCATGCTTAACGTAATTTTAGACTTTTGATTACACTAGTAAACACATAGTTAACATGAAAAAATCACACTTTGAGTTTCCGGAGTTAATATTTTAGACTCGACTGAATTGTTGAGTTTGACCCGGTGACCTCGTTCACCCGTACACGTGGCAAGGCGCACGCCTTCCCCAAAGGGCTGTTTGCTGAACCGGCCTATAAAAATCGGTCGATTTCACCAAACCTTAAACTAGACGATTTTTATCAAATAACTCTTATTTTATGAGAATCCAGAATACACAAAATCAAATATTTTATTAATAACCCAAACTCAATATACAACTTTTTTTTTTTTATTAGAATACGTATATAATGTAATATATATGCAAAAGTTTTTATGTATTAAACTTTAACTTGATATTCTACTGAAATATCTCGCTTGACAAATCGAACAATAAACGAACGAATGAACGGAATAAAAATAACACATTATAGTGACATATTGCATTATTTAAACATATATTTAATAACGATACGTGATTTAACATTCCCGGAACGATTTTCATTTTTTTAGCATGATTTGAAGAAGTTTAAAACGGAGCTATATTATATTTATTTTTATTAATATATTCATCAAAAGCATACTTTAATTTTGTATCGTTTGCAAATAAAATTTTTTTACAAAAGCACAGTACTAAATTTCGAAAAGAATATTTTATTATAATATATAGGTCACGAGTTTTCCGTAAAGCTAAGACAGGAAATCTGCAGTACGGTCAACCACTCTGCATACAGGTTAATATATAGTTAGTAAATCAAATTAGTATATTTAATATATTATATAATAGATAAAAATGAAATGCACTCAAAAAATATGATATTCATCTTAAATAAAATGGATGGGAAAAGATTTGCGTAAATCAAATCACAAATCGCAAACCTCAGCGATGTCCGTTCGGTTATCTTCCTTTTTCACGAGTGTATTATATTATAACATATTATTTATATACCTACACTGCCGCCGATGATCCGAAGATGATGTACGATTATTTTTTTCCTTATACCTCGCGATATTATTAAATTATTAGATTTTAAAACGGAAAATTACTTAGGAAACCACAATAGCTTAGGTACCACCATATAGGTTAGTCTACTTTTGACTAAAAAAAAAAAACCAACATTATTATTATAGCATCTAGCGCGGTTATCAAAATTATTATGATTATTATTATGAAATACCACGCGAGGTGAACCTACGTTAAAACCCATGTTATACAATATGATCATAGTATAATAATAATAATACTAATATGTAATTTAGCCCAAATATTAGTGCTCGGTAATATCCAAAAAACTATTGTAGTTATTAACATTAATATTATTGTTGTTCTTATTGATTTTTTTTTATTTCACTTTCAATGGTCAGTTATCTCAAAATAATACTATTACAATATATAACACGTTATCCGACGGCTGTGTCTATATTATAATATATACTGTTCTGGCACATTTGCCAGCCAGTAGCTCAACATAGGTATCGGCATAATGCAACAATAATAATATTATAGGTACACTACGGGGTCATTGAAAATTCACGTCGCAAAACTTGCGAGAATTTCGTTATGATCTAATGCGATATTCACTGATTTTGGAACATGAAATTTCGGCAATCCTTTACTACAACACTGATGCAGTGAGATAAACGTTCGGCTTAACATTTATAATAAATAACAATAATAGTATACCGTAAACCGTTATTTCGGAATCGATCTCTAGTATGCTATACCTATAATATCGTACTTAATTAATAACATGCGAATACGTCATTATTGTGATTTGATGGGGGACTAAGTAGTAAGCATTAACTTCATCGTTAGGTAATATTATTCTACCTATATTCGACTAACAAAACTAGTAGGTAGTACAAGAGCACAATGATTTCTTTCAGTGATTTTCTCGGGTGATATTAATCATTTACATAATTTCAAATCATTGAAAAACAATCATTCATGAAGTAAATAATTATTATTTTTTATTATTCTTTATCGTTGTAGTTTTTTAAATTTTTTTGGTATAACATACTTTTTCAATTTTATATTCTTAGGCAGAAAATTTTCCTACCAATCTCAATATATGCACAACAATTATTTTTGAGCGAGTACACTTAGTTAATTATTTATAAGTAATTAATGTTCTATGAGCGGAGCTAGAAAGTAGTTAAACACTTTCCAAGGTACTGTCATTAAAAAAATCACTTTATACAATATGTTTTTATTTTGGCGTTCGTGTCGACAGTGTGTCTTCCCTTGTACTCTTATTTATAATATATTATTTCATATATAGGTTACACGTATTACACGTGTATTAAAATAAAAAATATCGTCGTTATGTGAATATATTAAGCAGTAATTCGTTATTTCCGGAAAGTTGGTGAGACGTGCGCACTATAAAAATAAAATTCAAATTATGTACGAATAATCACATTTTTGATAAATTTTTAAACCTTTTATAGTATTATAAAAACACAGATAGTTTCAGTTAAATATAACAAATCTTTACGGCGCATAACGTTTAAATCTAATTCAATTTCTCGACTTCCTTTGTGGTCGCGCTAATTGCAATTTGCTCGCATATCATGTATACACAGTATCGTCAGTTGACTCGTTACTCGTTAGTAAGTAAAGAACTTATGATAAGAAATATTAGATATGAAAATGTTGTTCACCTACTGTTTTATATATTGGTAATCGGCATTATTTATTCAACAGACATTTTATACGTCCCATAAATTTGTCTATTTGTCGTGGAAAAAGCAATATTGATTTCCTTTAGTGAAATTAGATTTGGTAATACCAACAATCTAATGCCGTGAGATAATTAAATATTTACACCAGATAGAAGATGCATTACCTATTTATGTTATATATATTGCTGGACAGATCAATAAATATAAGTCTCTACTCTTTCTTGTACCTTTTATACTATATATTCCTGTGGCAAACCTTACAGGAAACTATCTTTTGAATATTATATATATATATTATAATGTAATATAAATATACAGTTTATAAAATCTGAACAATAAAATTATCAACGTTACAATACTTATAAGTAATTCAAATTAACAAAATTATGTTACCTATAATTAACTACCAGTATATATATATATATATATTTAAAAAAAAATTTAAAGTTAAATAATTTTAATTATCTATAGGCATATAAGATAGATTTAAACTTTTGGATTATTTTGATTCTACGTATTTTGTAAAATTTTCCATCTTAAGAAATATTAAAAAGCAACACTACTTATCAGACATTTATCCACATAACTGTGTCTACCCAAAAATAGAGTTACAACGTGTAAGTACGTATACAAGATGGCTTTTTTTTTCCTGGATAAATTTTATTCTTACATTTTAGACACGTTGAAGCATAGCGTAACTTGCGCATTTTATCTTGTCAGTTGGTTGGCATCTTAAATTCAACGTTCTACATGATATGTTTTTTGCAGTTCACCATAGTTAACATATAATATTTTACTTTAAAAATGCATACAAGCGCACTTCATAATATTGTTTTATAATAATGTATAAAGCAAATCCAGTAGTTGATCTATTAAAATTAAAAAAAAAAAAAACACCTTATTGAACACCACCGACCGGCAACAAAGGAATCGCTCACGAATATTATATTATGATGTGTAATATATCTATACGTGTATATTATGTGTATGTGTGTGTGTGTGTGTGGGATAACAAAACAATAAACATTAGATAATAGTATATGAGCTACAAATAATTTACGCAAAGATCGGTATTCTACAATGTAGGAAAAAAAGTCATCAGTATTTTATATTTTTATTATACTGTAATACTGCGTACTTATATCAGAAAAACAAAATAATTTATCATTCTTCATTATTATTTTTGTTCTCAAACATGCATCTTAAATCAAATAGTTTCAAAACTATTTTGAGTCGATAAATAATGTTAACAAAACGTTTATATTTTTTTGGTAAAATATTTGATAATAAATTTCATATAATATATTATAAGTGCTACGTAAAACGCGCCACATTAGTAATTTGTTTATTTTTTCTTTTCTGGATTTCTGTACACCAACAAACAATCTGAGCGAAGTGATTTCCGTATTACTGAGTGTAATAATAAAACGATAATGTTGTATTAAATATACAGTACTTTATTAAATAAATGCGAGGTTAAGAAAGGATTTGCATATATGTAAATATTCTGTTAAAACTTTGCGTGTGCTTAACTGTAATTGCCTATATAAGAGCAATATTTTTGTTAGAAAAAACAACAGTAAGAATATTCATTATCAAATTTTATTGTGTATCCAAATTTCATAAATATTTTGTTTTTATTGTTTTTATATTTTCTCTAATAAAGAAAACTAATACATTTTCATCAATACTATTTGAAATTTAATAGAATACTTGTTGTTGATTATTATCTGTGTTTAATGTACAACCAATGAATACGCTATGAAAAACTTTTTTGTACTATGAGCATTAGTATTAAAACTTGTCGGCAAAGTGCTAACAAATTTTAAGGTAATTTGACAAAATAACAATGAAAATAAAAACTAAAGAATTAAAAGACATTTTAATACATTATCGTACATACATACTTTTTATGGGGAAAACCCCTTTTTGTATTCAATTCATTGGCCATGACTTATAGAATGATCTTAGATAAATTTTTATTTGTTACAAAGAAGATAACTTTTTTCTGAAGTTTATCCTAGTGGGTTTTATTTTTACGTGCTTTACATTGAATATAACATATTACGTTAAAAAAAAAAAAAAAAATGATCACATTTCTATTCAAAATAATTTACATACAAGTAAGTAAGAAAAAAGGTTTTCACTAAGCGATAAAGTTATGTTTTTTTCTGACGATAGCAACAAGAATAAATAAAAAAAAATTATATCCTACAAACTACAACTGTTTAACGAGACGTCTCGAGGATGATGAAGTACAGAAACGTGATTTTTTGACGACTCGATCATAATATAGAATACCTACTGCAGTTGCAGTCTCTTTTATAAAATAATAATAATATTATGTTATACGCAGGAAAAATTTAGTTTTTAGTAAAATATCTTATATTGCTTCTTCTTGTTTTTAGCGTGGATCTTGGGATCTTGGATGTGTAAGATCGTGCCGTATGTCCAAGGCGTTTCAGTGGCAGCGTCTGTGTACAGTTTAATCGCCGTTTCAGTTGACAGGTTGGTGTACAAATAGTTTTAAAAAAAATAAACACTAAATAATTAAAGTTTAACTGATACCATCGATGCATGTTATGTTGTTGTTGTATTTTAAATGGACGTTAATTGACTCACGGGTTTTAACGTAATACAAATTACAACGAATTATAGCATTCTGTTGTTAATTCATTAGTTAATATATATATTATGTATATAAAAAAATAATAATTTACAAGTGTGGTTCCGTGTCAGTGTGACGCTATATTATTATTATAGCTTTACCAAAGAACATTTAATATTATGTTTTTATAAATTATTTTGCGCTAACTAAAATAACGTTCAATAAAATAGTGCTTACTAGTTATACAATACCTACATTTTTGGAAAATAGTGTATAATAATATATCATCACATATTGAATCATATTATTTTCTGTACTGTGCAATTAGTTTCCGTTAAACCAGATTATTGCAGTTCCATATAATTAAGCGAAAAAATATTCTAAAAATTCTCAATTTTAAAAAAAAAAATTAATTTTTTTTTTTAAATTGATTTACTCCGTTGAAAAAATTTCACAAATGATAGTTTTTCTCTATTAATTTCTATTCAAATTTACGATTCAAATTTTCAATAATGAAATGTGGTCTTTAAATTAATATCAGAATTTTTATATTCAAATTAAGCGTGTAAACGATTACATACATTTTAATAAAGTCAATAAGTATTATTTTAGTATACAATATATTCAATCGATCGATTTAAATAAACAGAATCCGACATTGGTATTGCTTTTAATTTCAATTTATTGAGCTTTGCTACTAGTGTCATAAAATGAGTTTATAGAGATTAGATTAACAAATTGTACTATATTGTTTATTAAACAATACAAAGAAGAAAATAAACATTAAAGACAATCAATAAAAATATTAAATAGTCCGTCATACACTTTTGATCATGAGGCGTTATAGATAGTCCACTAAACATACATGATAACAATATTATCTTAATGCCTCGTTACAAATAAGTCCCGAAACTCGATGACCTAAAAAATTTTTATAAATGTACACAAAAAAAGTATTTAAACGAATTATAAACATCAAAAGATGACTTAAAACATAATTTAAAAAATAACATAACATTTTCAAAAATTACGTTTTTTAAAAATAAATCATCAAAAAAATATCGTTTTTAAATTTTATTCCTCTTAATTTAAACAATACTAATATTTTTAAAGATTAAACATATTTTTTACAGACTACAGGGTTTAAATTAAATTTAAAACGGATATAAAAAATGTCAGTAATACAAAATAACTATAAAAAAGAAATCGATATTTTTAGAAAAATAATTGAACGATTAGGCTATACAATACGTTAGTTTTTCAAATATTTAGTTTTGTCGAAATAATATTAAAGAAAAATCTAAAAATTGCAAATATATCTACAAAAACGCAAAAAGTTCATCAAAATCAGTAAAAAGATTGTATAACCAAAAATTACCAAAAAATACAAAATAAAAATGGTTTCATTGAATTTTACATAACATAAGTCACATTTCTTTAAACGCATTAAAAAAAAAAAAAAAGCAAATGCATCAAGTTCTGGGCCTTAATTATAAGACTTCAAATAAAAGCCATCACTTTCCTATCTAGGTTCAATATAAATAAGATGTTAACATTGTATAAATAAAAAAAAAAATAAATATGTTAAGCTATAATAATATATTTATAATTCTTTAATTTATTATAGCAGAATTAACTTGACTGTGCTCATATAATAAACATATTAATATTAATAGTAAATTTTTGTGTGATGCGTTCAATATACTAGTGAATCGCTTTAATAGACCTGAATTGGATCAGACATATTATTTGATATTTCTTTAGATTCATATTTACAAAGAAAGATCAGGGGTCGAATTAACCAAATTTCTAGTTCTATTGTAGCTTCTTAGTATAATAGACTATTTATATAAGTAGTTTTTATGATAGTAAAAGATTACTTTTGTTGTGTGACAATTAATTAGTGATCTAATTATTTTATTCGACTATAAGTGGTTATTAAAAAAAGACATATATAATGTGATGTTTTTATTTGTTCGTTCTATTATAATATAGACAAATTATTTTGCTACTGCATTGATAACGATTACTACAGATAATTGTGAATTCAGATATATACATAAGTCTATAATTTATATAAATAGCATAGAAAATTCGCTGTAACAATAACACTGCAATAAATATCTACAGTATAACTGTAAAAATACATTTAGAAGAGTAGTTGTACCATAAACTTGCATGCGATCGATAAAATAGGCACTACGAAAGTTCATAACAGTGCAAAGGCCTCTTCTATACAATTTATAAACACACGCTTATGCAGGAAAAGTATCTAACAACAATTTAATCAAATCTTAACTACTGTTTTTCTATAGTTTACTACTGTCGGATATGAGATAAATAAGCCCCCCCCCCCCCCGAGTGTTTTCGAATTTTCAGATCCAATGGAAATATAAGCTCTACTCCTCTTAATTTAAATACTATCATATTGACATTTCTGTCTGATCAATAAACTTAAGTTTTTGTATTAAACTGATTTATTGTTCCTCGCTCTATATTGATTATAACATTATTTTGTCCGTAAATATAGTATATTTTTGTTGTTTTTTACCACAGTAGGTTATATAATATTATATTGTTTATCGAACGGTATTTGGGTAGAAATAAATCTAACGCGAAACATACAATTTTATGACAATCATTTTTATTATTATATCAATATAATTGTTTTTTGACTGAAATAACATTTTTCGGTTAGATTTTTGAAACAGTTTCATATATGACAATAGTATAGATAAAGAAGATGTATGCACTACTGTGTATGTATGTGCACTACAATAAATTACTTTAACCAAAGTCAAATATTAGTAATGGACGACTGTGTGGACGGGCAATACCGGGTGGACGGCCACCGGATGTACAGACACCGCCGGATGGACTGCAACCGGATGAGCGACGGCAGGTACGGCGACCACTCGGGTGGCCACAGGCGATGGGTGCGATTGAACGACAGTCGACGAGTGTACAACGGAAGCCGGATGGTGTACGACTGCCGGAATGACTGGTACGACAGGCACGTATGGTGCTGCGGTGGCAACGGTAACCAAACACAGGATTAATGCGATCTATAAAAAAAAAAAAATTGGATAAATCATTAGTAATTCTATTGAATTTCAACTGTATCGTAACTTAAAAGAAAAAACTCCGTTAACTGAGAGCTTGTAATTATCCAACCATCAATAAGTAGGTACTTAATTTAATTTAAATTTGAGGATAAAACTCTAAGTATTGAGACTAACCAGCTAACAAAAAAACAGCAGTGGTTCGTGTTGATTCGTGAAAAAAAAATGTACTAACTACCGTTCCTAATGAAAAAAGTTTTGGTTGCTACGTTGTAACAAAATTATCCTATTGCGCGGTTCTGCCCAAGATTATGCTTTAATACTGGAATAGCAAATTAATAAAAATTAAGTATTACGAAAAAAAAAAAGAGCGGTGAAAATCTTAATGAGAACTTAAGTATTATGGTCTATAGGTATTTAAAAAATACAAAGAATCGTTATGAGCCTCTTACACGTAAACAACCACTAATATCTTTGTTTATTTAAATACACTGCTATGATTATTAAACTGCTTAAAAATGTTAGTTTACATTTTTAAAGTTACAACTTAAATTTTTATTGAAATTCGCTATATTGGTGAACATTTTTTCAAGATGGAAAAGTACTATAAAAAAGCTTAAGGCAGTTATTGACGTTATTGATTGAAAATAGAACACATGTGGCACTATACAAACAGGTCAAAATCGTACGTTCCTAGCGGGGTTTGACACAAATTCAAAAGAGACATTTATTAGATTCATTTTCTAGAAAACCGTTAACGTTATATTAAGTTTCGAAAATGCAATTTAAGAACCGGAATAATAGTGTTCAGTACTATTCACCTATTACGTTGTTCGATTGAATAATGGTTTTACCGTTCAACGATTAATTTCCAAAAACGTTAATTATCAAACTGGAAAATCTCCTTCAAATACTAAGGATAACTGCAGAAATTATTAAAAAATAATATTATAATGCAAGATAAACTATGTACGTTTGCATCTCTCTCTGTGACCCAAAATCTTATCTTACCAGTAGTCAAGCATGCAGTGCTATTGTTATGCGATTTAAAATAATTTTTTTTTAATGGTTTTTAAATATATATAACGAAACAAAAAGCGATATATTTGATATAGTTGAGCGATTATTACTACAACACGCAAATACACAATGCCACGTTTGGACATTTTACTATGGAGTAAAATGTGTTATTTGATAGAAACGCGCTAAAACTCACTGGTCATCGAATTTCAAATAGTATATTCAATAATATAATATGTCTTGTACAGACTATATTGGTATTAAAGTATGGCGACTATTATAATCGAGTATAAAAAAAAATTCAATACAATTTTATAGTCATCGTTGCAGTAGTGCATCTTGACCTTTTCACGAGCATTATAAATACACGCCCACGTGGGATTTTTTTAATATACGTGTACCTATATTGTAATATCATGCATGTGTACAAAGATAAGCACAAAAAAGTCTAAAAGTATATGACGTGTATACATTTATATATGTGTGTGATGGGTGTATCTTTAACCCATACACACACACACACACACACATGAATATATATATATAGGTAGAGTTGCAATGGCATTTATTTTCCTCAACCCATAAACTCCATATTTTTTAAAGCAATGTTTTTATATTATTTAAGTACTACTACATGAATACATAATATATATATATACATAATATTTAAACACGCCGGCGCGTGTGCATGCCTATAACTGCAGTGTTAAAAAGTGTATGTGTGTGTGTGAGTTTCGCTACTAAAATTGATTGTTTGTCAACTCGATGGCATAATGATTTACGCGACCGTGGTTGTTTTATACCGTAGCAACCGCCGTTGTCGACACTGATGACAAAACTAGCTATATATATATATATATATATATATGGGTATGTGTGAACCGCTATGACGATGACTACACAACACAGCAAATAATAATATAATGATATATCATTGTTGTTGCGTGACATTATTACGACGTCTCTAATGACCGCTACAACTACAACTACTGCAGTAGTTGCGGGTTAGGCGTCCGAGCATTTTAAGAGGGTATTATTATAAAGCATAAATGTTTGAAAGACCCTATAGTATTTTAACCACATAGCCATCACGGTTTTGTCTGACATTGTCCCGCACCCACCGCGATCGCCGTGAAAACCATAAAATGATGAAAATGACTGTTTTGGCGCTAATTATACATAGCAAACAACAATAAGCCAGTAAAATCGTATCGGTGAAAACGTGATATTTATGATAAGGCTTTACAAAAGAGTAGAGTAAAACCGAAAAATAGGGGAATGAATGCACATCATAAACAATAACCCGCGACTAGTCCCTCCCCATATGGCGCCACTGACAGCCAGTCTGTAGGCATATAGTAGTCGTATATTAATGAGATATATTTTCATCGGCCTAGCGCAATAGTCAGTCTTTTGTATATGATGTACAAATATTTATATCTCAGATTGTATCTTATTTTTCAACCCTAAACAAGATATTATAGTCTCTGGAATAGTTCTAAAATAACATGCTTTTCTGATAAAGTTATAACTACTCATTGTATTGAAATGTTTTACAGAATCCAAATCTTGAAAAAATAAGAATATATAAAAATGAATAAATGATACAATATTATTATAATAATAAAACTAACGATTAAAATAATACAAATCATAATATAATATTATGTATACTATTTGTATAGGTATATCAATAATTAAAAAATTGGTTTTGTAATATTATTAAAAAAATTATACATTGCAATATTTAACTGCTACATACAATAATATATCATACATATTAATAGTAATAAGATTATGTAATTAAAGTATTGTAGTTTTATTTTTTCACAATAGTCGCTAGTTGCTTGCAAGTTGCAATAAGTTAGAATGATAAATCTAAGCCAAAATTGTTAAATCGTTTTTTCACGATCTATAGTAATTAACAAATGAAAAACATGTAAGGTATCATTATTACACAGCGATACGTTAACAAGTTGGTATTGTAAGTTGTTGTTTTGGATTTTCCATATACAAATATACGTCATAAAAAAAAAAAAAAAATCGATAAATAAATAAGCAAATAATATTATTAATGATTAAAACGATGATATCATAATAGTTATTGGACTGTAGTATACGCGTTACAATATCATTATCATTATCTAACGTTGTATCAATACCTCTTCGAGTTATTCAAACCCATACAATACAATAATATGTTTACCAAGCTCTTATGGGAATCCAAATGAAAAAATTAAAAAGAAGATAATTACCTCCGGGAGAACACGATTGACAATAATAACTACAACAATACAGATCCACTGTAAATGAAATTTGTCTAACCGGGACTACACTATACTATCCTAAAACAATCAGAATGTGTTGTAAAGTGATTCTTTCGATATCTGCATATCATAATATTCAATCGTGCATTCAAAGAGTTAAACTAATAATTATTATAAATATAAGTATAATTGTTTCATAAACCACTGTCCGTTTTACTCGACTTACCGTTAACTTCATGGTGATGACTGGAAGAGTCCGCTGCAGAGACTAATGTTCCGTTAAGATTTTCAACTTACTGTCGTTGAACACAAAAAATTGTACTGTGTTTGAACCACGTCTGTCCTGGATTTTTATATGCACGCTACTGCCGTCGAGTTTACCTCCGCGGCCCAAATTTGGCTGCCGAACTTGCCACCATTTACGGTCGTCCTGCCGAACTTGACCCGTTAGCGGTACTAAATACAAGTGCGCGGCCATGTGACATCATCGTCGTACGTATAAAAAGTTTCCGTTCGTGGAAACTGGCGTCGGAATTTGTTTCCCCATCGTCCATACCAAACCGGACACTGACGCAACTGTTACCATGTTTGCCAGTCACTCGATGGCGTTTTTCCTTCGTCGTCGTCGCACTGCGACCGCCGTAAACCACCTTGGCTCAGCCGCAAATTGTACGACGTCAACAACAACAACAAAAACAACGACGACGGTCAAACAATACCTAATACAACAATAAATTAACATTATTACGTGTATACGGTACACTCAAGTTGTAAACGCTTATAAATGTATCGTTCTGAACCAGCATAACTTGGAGAAATTAATTTTTATTTTTTTATTTTTTTTTTTTTTTGGGGGGGGGGGGGAAGGATAAAGAAAAAATATAATAAATAGTTTTTACAAATTTTGTTTAAAAAATAATCGCAGGCAACTTTCTTAAATAATTTACTGATAATACATCTACGTAAATATCATATTTTTATAACTACATATTGTCTTTGGAGTTTTATAGAATCGTTAAATAAGAAAAAATATATTAAGTTATTAGTACTTTCTAGCAAAACGTTAAGTCTATTAGAATATTAATATTTTAATTTTAAATTAGTAATTAAATCAATCCAATTCAAAAAAATAATAATCAAGCATCATAGGTTTTTTTTTACAGTGGGGGAAGAGGATAAACTGAAATATTTTCCTTTACTATTAAGTGCTATTAGGCAACTGCCTATCTTTCCACTCCCAGAATACACCCATGTCATAGATACAGGCACTGTGTTATAGAACACTTCTTTCGTTCAACAATTTGCATCCAGTATTTATTATTATTTCAAAAGAATAATGTTTATAATTTGTCTAAGTGTCTCATGGGTTTTATTACTGAGTTATGTGTACATTAAATATTATGATCTTAACTGTGAACATGTTCTCAATGGTACTAACAGTTAGATTTATGTCATTAATTCGTTTGATCGATCAGCTGATGAAGAACGTTTTAATACGTTTTAATACGTAAACTGCAGCAACGTCAAGTTTTCTCATATTTTTTTTATAAACAAATATAGTACCATTTACGCATTATCATAATATATATATATATATATATAAGTGTGTGTTAATGATATACTTGTAAAATCAAATTAGCGAAAGTCAGAAATTTTAAATTTTGTTTGGTTAATTTACTTTTTTGAAACTGGATATATTTTTTAAATGTTTGTTATTGCTAATGCACATTTAACAATTTCATAATCTAATTATTGTGATAATATAATTTTGATTAGTTAAGCACTTTTTTCTTTAAAAAATAGAGTGTTTTCACAAAAATATTATTTTTGTTTTAAAATGGTTGAATTGGCTAAAAGTTAGAAAACTTGAAATCTGCTAATCCTGCGTATTATTTAAAATGAGAGATAAGTAAAACTTTAAATAAATATTCGAATCGTGACCTCAAAAAACCTGTATTTTCGTATGATTTTTTTGGGTTAGATTTTTAACACTTGCTGTAAAAATATCAATTAAATTATATTATTAAATTTAGTTTGTTTAATTTTTAAATGAGTACAAAACTAAACAAATGTCGTGTATAGTTAACTGAAAAAAGTGATAGAGTTTTCATTAATAATATATACCCATGCCATCACAATTACTTAAGGTTTTTCAGTGATCACGATAAACTATTGATTTTATATTTTTATGCGACAACATCATAGAAGACAAAAAGGTCATTAGATTATTTTTTTGTCCTTATCATAACCCTGGCCAGAATAATGTATAAAAACAATAGGTAGGTATATTTAATATTTGTAATAATTTGTACAGCAACGATTTAAAACAATAACTGTTCTTGAAACAAAATATGATTTATTTGAGAAACAAAATCATACTTTAATTTTTCTATTTTTACATCTATGTTTGTGTAAAACATGAATTTATATTTCACTGTTTTCTTAGTTGAAGTGAAATAGCCCATCATTGTATAATATTATTATGGCAAACCTTTAAAATTATTACAATTGAGTCTACATAACTGTAACTAATAACTTATTATAAAATAACTGAATGTGAAAAACATAAGCACAATTATTATTTATTTTTGATAAATAAAATGTAATTGAAAACCTTATGTCGAGAAAGCAATGAATTGTAATAAAAAGAATAAAAAAATGGTTTTAATCCTTGAGTTTATTTTAAAGTTTAAATGTGATTTGGTATTTTGTATTCAAATAATATAAACGAAAACGTTGAGTCTTGGTTATCATAATTTATTATGATCATCACCATCATTCATTGGATTAAATAAATTGAGCATGTTTAATGTTGTTATTTAATCAAAGTTCTAATGAATACATAGATAAATACTTATGCTATAAAATATTTATTTCATAATATTTTTGATTTTATACCGATGAATAGTATTCACAAATCTCTGATAATGAAGTAATAGAGATATTCTTGGATATTATGCTTAAATAACTTATTTAATGTAGCCATATTAATAGATTTCTAAAAATAATTATAAGCTACATTATATTTTATAATTAATATTATAACTTTCGTGTGTAGTATAATAATATGTAAATGTAAATAGTTATCTTGATTTATATAAATTTTAGAATACTGAGTAATACTTGACATAATATTGTAATATTCACGCAACTTAATTTATTTATTCATTTATCTTATTTGATTTACATATTTTTTTCTTATTTTAAGCCAACAATAATATTATAATATACTTTCTACTTTAAAAAAATCCGTAATTAACGTAACAAATCCACTAATTGAATATCGAAACTGTATAATTCAGTGTAAGTTAAAAAGTATAACGTAGCTTCAGATCATTTGAAATAAATTTGTAGTGTTTAGTGGATAATAATAACGATGTCTATTCAAATTTATTTAAATGACTGTCTAGTGTAATGTTTTAAATTATTCTAGATGATAATTTTTCTTTGATAAATTATTCATAATATTAGTACTTAATAAGTTGTGACAATAATACATTTTGTTTATAGTCTGGTTGAATATTTTTGAGTAGTAACTTTTACAAAATGAAAATAATGTGTCACTTGGAAATCAATGCTTACTTACTGTTTATAGATGATGAATTATTGTCATTTTATTTTGTTCTTATTTAATTTTGTATAATATTTTAGTTTTTCGAATTTATTAGTTATTAATTAGGTATCCGTATTAGTATATTATTATGACTTGTTTGCTTATTTGTTTGGAATAATATAGCAAATTGATCTAATATTATTTAAATAAAATGTATTAAAAAGTATAAATTTGTACAGAGATGTTTTTTTCTAATTAAACGTTAGTTCAATAATAATGTTTAACGAGATGGAGTACCTATGAAAGAAAGAGTTGCCGTCTAAAAAAAAATCATCTGAAAAAAGATACCGTTTGAATTTGTATAGCATTATTTGTTATATACCGATTACAGTGATTATACCGAACAGCTGTGGATGAGAAGACGAAATAAAAAATAAAGCCTAACTCAAATATTGTACACCATTTCTAATAGTATAATACATAATACTAAAATAGCTATATACTTGCCATTTCATCTGGCCTCGAGCTGTGTACTTTTCGCATTGTCTTTTCAGCGCCAGGCAACATATTTCAAAGATTGCGATATTCTATCGAATAAGCCATATATGTTTCGGTCACACTTTCATAATAATACGTAAATAGTTGTGGATGGCCATTCGGATCAGCACTATTATCACATAATATATTGTTATATGTAATTTTTTCTTGAAGTTTTATAACAACAGACGCATATTGCACGCGTAATTTTACATTTTTTTTTTTAATTTCAGTTGTATCATATATTTTATATTTTTATACACCAGCCTTTTGTCAGTCCAAAAGATATTGCGCTCGAAAACACGAGTTTTTATTTTAAAGTGTATTAGTATACTGTCATACTTATTTGTATATTTATTCTTGTAGTCTCAATACTAGTGTCGTATGAAAGTAAATTGTATTTAAATATGTTGGCCCCTACTTTTGAACCGTAAATATGTCATAGATTCTTGTGCGCGTCGATGCGTTTATTATAATAATGATCCTCCTTAAAACGTCAATGGCAAAATCATTCGTCTCCTTACATGCTAGACGTGATAATTAATACTCGGATACCTCGTAATTTATGTTATTTTCAATATCGAGTTGTTGTTATTGTTGTTAAATGGACGGGTTAAAGCCCTAATATCTTTTGGCGTGTCTATCAAACCGAAATAGAATTAACAAAATTCTATAACGTCGCCCGAGGCTGAAACAAAGATTATAAACCTCAAATATTTGAAGTAAACTATAAGCCATACTAATGGAGTAAAACTGTAAGTAGATTTACGGTACGAATAACACACAAAAAAAAAAAATGATAAAATGTTTTCGATTATATCTTCTTAGAGTATTTCCAGTCCAATGATTAAAATGCCGTATAATAATGTTGTTCTTGTTAGGATAATGTGCTCATGACTCATATGGTCGAACTTTATAAAAAAATCGTCTTTTAACACCATAACGAACGCATTATGAATTATAGGAATACACATATACCTATGTATACTATAGATGTTGTGCTTGTTATGTCTACAGGTTCCTGGCCATCTGGTACCCGCTTAAGTGTCAGATCACCACACGCCGTGCTCGGTATATCATCGGCATCATCTGGTTAGCGTCGACCACCATCACCATACCATGGGCGCTGTTCTTCGACATGGTGGCTATATTCAAAGACGCTCCGAACCTGGAACTGTGCCTGGAGGTATGGCCGGACTACCTGGACGGCAACCTGTACTTCCTGTTGGGTAACCTGGGCCTGTGTTACGTAGTGCCTACTGTGGCTATATCACTGTGCTATGCGATGATCTGGGTGAAGGTATGGCGTCGGACCATACCCACAGACAACAAGTGCGCGCGCATGGAGCGCATCCAGCAACAGAGCAAGGTGAAGGTGGTAAAGATGTTGGCCATGGTGGTGGTGCTGTTCGTTGTGTCCTGGCTACCGCTGTACGCGATATTCGCCAGGATCAAGCTCGGCGGCCGGCTAGTTCCGTGGGAGGAGGACTTCCTTCCAGTGGCTACGCCGATCGCGCAGTGGTTGGGCGCGTCCAACAGCTGCATCAACCCGGTGTTGTATGCGTTCTTCAACCGTAAGTTCCGGCGCGGCTTCACCGCGGTGCTCCAGAGCCGACGATGCTGCGGCACGCTCCGATACAACGAGAACCTCCAGCACTCGGCCTCCGCCAATGGCAACGGCGGTGGAAAAGCGTCCTCGTATTACATCACTAACCATCACGCATACACGAAACGACAGTCCAGCCAGGAAACGAACGTGTCGTACATATTCAACGTCTGAACTGCAACGCACCTAATGCCGCTCCCCACACACACGAACGATAACGATATACCGATATTCGCGTATGTTGTCGATTTCGTCGTCGTCGCAGTAGTTGTTGCCGTTGTTGTCGTAATATATTAATATTATTGTACCGACAATAATCAACAATAATAATCACATATAATAATAATTCGAAAGAAAAACCTCCTTCAATGACGTCGGAAGTGTTTTCAGGTCCGGCGGCGGGACGCCCCATTGTATATTTTACCTACGCCTACGGTTAGATCGTACGGTCGTACACGTAAAATATTATAGCGATATAATATTACGACGTGTCGAGGGTTTCCCGCCGCCAAACATCGATATCAATACTACAATTTTATATATAATAATAATTGCACACATACCACGTTCCTATACGTATATTATACTGCCGATGCACACTGTACGTGTATATGTTATAATTTAATAATATGTAACATATCGCCATCTAAATTATAATAATAACAATGACGTAATCGTTTTAGGCGAAATGCGAAAACGTAAAATTACGCGCAATTTTCACATCTAAATAATACTATATTAACTATTATAATAATGATAAACAATATTATAATGTAGTCCATCGAGATAATAATTATTATATTATAATACAACACATACACTCATACATAGGTTTATGCGTATATACATAGTGTATTAAAAATAAAAAATGACGAATACGTAAAAACATTATTACGTATAATCGTCGTTTTGCACGCTGTACATACACATATTATATTAAAGGGTGTATTCAATAAACTTTCACAGCTTCTCTTTCCCCGACAACCCTCTAGCCGTAATATAGTCATATACGTTATTTTATACTACCCTCTTCTGGCCACCTAACACCTATCCACTTACAACCCACCCGCGAGTACAGCACGCGAGACCTGTTACGATGTACAATATTATAGTCAACGGGGGGAGATATTTGGGCATTCGATGCACGTAACTCGGACGACTTACGACAATCGCTTAGAGATTGTCTAGTTTTATCGGAAAAATGCTTACGAACTTTTCTATAGTTTGGGTCTCCAGCTGAATGTTTCCGGATTTCGCAAGTTTCGATGTAATATATATTGCGTGAATATATTTGTAGACCGTTACAAACAAGTAGCAAATGATCGAAAACATTGTTTTATCTAATTTATTTTCAAATTCATTCCGTTTCAAAAATTTTTGAACTCGGATTTGAAAGGATTACCAATAAAACTTCATATTATTATTATGTCCTATTCATGAGCCGCTACTATTGTTGTTGCTGTAATATTATTCGTATGACTTGTTACAGTCATCTATCGATAACTATTAATACGTAATATCAAAACAGACAACGAGTATAATAATTTCTATTTTAATAGTCAACAAATGGGGATGTCAATTGACAACTACAAAACCATAAAAAATAAATAATAATATTATAGTACTTATAACTTCATATTCGACTTGTCTATATCATAATATGTCGAGCAAGGCGCAAAATTTCCGGTACCTTATCACATTTAAACATTACGCTTATCGCTAGATGGGAGATTTAGTAAGCATCGTCCGTAACATACGTAACGTACCCCTTTTCAACGTGGCCACTTATGACGCACCACCCACTCGTAATGACATTTTACAGCGGGCAGGGTATATGTTTTCTATTTAAATTTCTACTCGTGATGTACTCGTCTACAGCCCAAATACGTGTTTCCAAATTCATTCAAAATCTTAAACACGGCATTCAATGATGACGTACACTTTCATTTCACACCCCCACACCGCACATTATTTGTAGTAGAATGATATCGTATTATAATAATATATGATATTATAATATTGTATTTCTAAGTAGAACCAGAAATCGATTGATACACGTTTAGATCACGGCGTATGTTGTATTTAATTACTAAGCACGTGGTATGGATGAAAGAAAAGAAGAAAAGACGATTTTGATGACGACCCTAAATAAGTGATTTGGCGCAGATTTACCTGGCATATTACACTATGTAAAATTCTAACTGCTTATATCAACTACAAGAAAATGAGAAATACAATATTATTGTTATCGAATTATGATAAGTGATAACATATTATATTTTATTCCACCGCACCTCTAAGTGCTCGCATTAATCTGTATACCTATCGCAATATATAATTATAATAATAACGATCACGTTAGCGAGCAATGACCGAATTTACCTATCTACTCAATTTGAGATGAAAATGTAACACGTTTCCGTGATTTGGTAGGTAAAACAAAACTAATTTAAAAATATAATATACAATAATATATATACACATTGCATGTGCTCTACATTCCGTAGTTACACGTACGATATAATTACTACATAACTACTAATTATTATGTTTATGTGAATACAATTTAACATATTACTATAAAATGTAGTAGGTATACGTTTGTGTTATGAAAAAA
>NW_020271519.1:546841-571891 GCF_002803265.2 Melanaphis sacchari | reverse complement strand
ATATTATAGTTTTAAACACGTCATGTTTTTTGTTCCTTAGAAATACTACATTAAAAAAAAAACGAATAAATTAATATTGAAATTATAAACAGTTATATAAAAAACCTTATGAAATAATTTAACATATTATTTTACCAAATTATTTTGTAACAGAAATATCTTTGGCGATGAAAAAATATATTTGTCTTGTCGATATGCATAAGAGAAATTAGTTTTCTTTTCTTTTCCAATAAACACTTTGTGCAAGTAATTTTTATTTTCGAATATATAATAATTAGCTTTATATGTTATGTAATCATAATGATAGTAGAATAAATTAGATGCTGGTTAATTATTATTTGTTACATACTAAAACAAGTAATTAAACACAAATCATGTAATATATATATATAGTATAATTTTACTGTTCAAATACAATACACAATTTATATTATGTTAAATTCTAACATATTTTATAAAAAATGTATTTTCTATGACCATATTAGTTTATGAGTTTTTATGAAGTGTCCCTCGCGATGTTTTTTTTTTTTTAAGCAATGGATTCGTTTGAACCATTTTTCAATTATTTCAGCAGTATTGTATTTGTTTACTATTTATGTGTATTATTTTATCAAATTATTATATTAAAATAATATATTACCAGCATTGTTTTTTTCCTGTAGCTTTAATATTAATTTAATATTACATATTTAATTTATGCAGTAGTATGTAATTATTTAATTGGATTTAAATGTAATAATAATCAAGAAAAAACAATCAAATAAACATTTATATTATATAAATCATACCAAAAAATCGATAATGCTGTACAAGTAACTTGGTTTAGCCATCATCCACAAACACTATGTTACGTCAAATTCAACATTAGAACCTGATATTATTATTTTCAACTGTATTTTTTTTTTCTGTAACTTGAATGAGTGAGCAAATGTGAACACATTTACAAAATACACGTAATAATCACGAAAAAAAATGTTTGTTTGTTTATTGATCCAATTATTTTACCGTTCATTTCTTGTGATCAAAAATTGATACATGAAACATCGGTTATTCGTATTAACATTTCTTTCAAAAAAAATATTAAATTATTATGTGTTTAACTATGTTAAGTATTAATCGTCGCCCGTCACCTACTGTATTTTTTAGTGAAAGCTATTTCAATTTCATGTTACAGAGCACTGTGAGTACATGTGAATTTTTGTATATACGGTAGGTAATGGATCCGGTAAGTACGTTATAAAACTGATTTTTACCATTTTACTGATTCAATTTCATGTTCACACATTAATCCAAATTATTATTTAGTAATTGTTTGGAGTCATGTGAAACATTTTACAATTAAAAAAAAGGGATGCAACGAAAAACTACTTTAATTAAACTAACTTTCATTAAATTGTTATTACCAATATAACGTATGTATAGTAAAAAAGGTATAATAAAATAAACGAAAAACCATAACTAATAATATGATTTTTTTTTTATTGAACATCACTCTGAATAAATATTATGTTTAATTCACTAATTTGTCATTAATATTTTACCTTACATATAATTATGTATTATTATCAATATATTATACACTTGAATTTTATTGTCTTCGTTATAGTAAGCATGGTAAATTTTACTTTTATATAATATTATTTCGGTATAATAGCTATGCAATAGATCATTTGTAAAATGTATAATAAATAATACTTATAAAAATACACTCGTAATAATTAACAGTAATAATAATATTATTGTGCTCTAATTAATGTTAAGTTTTATTTTTTATTTTAATAACGTTTTTATAATCATTTCATAGTAATATTACGTACACACACATTCATTTTCAAGGTTTATCTACTCTTGATATTCAATTATAAACCACTAGTCAAATAAAGGTAATTTTATAAATACAAAATATTTGCTTATACATAATGCTATTACATAATAATAATTATTATAAAATACAATTTGATATTAGCTTATGTATACTTATAGTAACATTATGGTTTGTAATTATTTATAAAGTATAATTTTTATAAGTCAATTTTATTCTATACATTTAAATTTTTAAAATATGGTTTTAATAGAGTGTATATTAAATTGATATAAAATACAAATTCAATATTTCAATATTATTCATTTAATATGGCAAAAATAAAAATGTGTAAGATAAAATTAAACTTAGATTTGTAAAATTTTGAAATTTATTAAACATGATAAAAGCACTGTCTTTTGATAAAATCGTGATACAAATGATTCAACAGCATATCCAATTCAAAACTGAATTTTAATTTTTTTGAAAATCATAATTAACCTAATCAATCCAGTCCAAGTACTTCCACCAGTTGTTTTAAGATCAATGTTTAGTCGGTTTGTATGTCTAATAGTTTTTTTTACTGTAATTCATATAAAACACTGAAATGTCAAATTAATTTATTAGTTATTACACGGTATTAAGATTTGTTGAAGAATAATAAAATATTTATGTTTTATTACTTTATTTCTCAAAATTAGTAATTATACTTAGTGGTTCAATTGAATAGATACTAAGTATGAGTAACTAATTAATAATAATCATTAATCACACATAAATACAAGTACTTCACTCATACCCATAATACTATTAAGTATTCTAAAAGTTATTAAAGTAAATATTAGTAATAGTTTTTACATACTAGTATTTGAAAAAGTTTAGATTTCTAACTCAATCCTAGAATAAATAAGCACAATAAATCAATGATTTCTGAATTTTATTGGTTCATTGTTCAAAAAAACCCTTATCTTTAAGTCATAAAATATAGAATTTAAAATAAATATATTTTTAAATTTTTATTGTATTCAAAATAGTGTTATATTTTTCTTTATTTTAAACTATAGATAACTAGTTCATATTGTTACTTGTGTATTTTAAGATATGTGTCTTATAATAATAGTTTTCATGCATCAATTAAATATTTATGTGTTATAATTAAAACTGTAAATGATGGAATATTATTATTATTTTGTTTTAATTGATTAACAGAATGTTAATAGTCTTTAATTTTTGGTAGAAGTATATTAATATGATAAATAAGTTTATTAAAATGTATGTAATTTATACTAAAAAATAAAATTTTATTAAATTGATCACTCACATAAAACGTTTTGTTTTAAAATGAATAATTAATAATTATTATACATACAAAATTAAAAATATTGTATGTACTTGAGTATATTCTAATAATAAATTAAATATATTAATGAATATAAATAAAATTAAAATTAAACTATAGGTGTAAATTAATATTTTTCTAATAAGAATTATTGTTTATTAAAATATATAGAATAAATATACATGTGTATTGCATAATATAATATAATTATATTATACAGGTAAAATATCATTAGTGAGTATACCTACATTTTAATAATATGTTAGTTACTGAAATTTAACTAAATGTCTGAAAATCATTTTTTATTATCTCTTATATATAATAGTATACTTATATATAGTATAACAAAAAAAAAAAAATAAAAAAATAATATGATTACATTTTTATTATCTTATCATAATTTTTTTCTTATTTTATACCAGTTCAATAGTGTTTATAGTTTTTTATTTAATTAATAATTTTAAAAAATAACAACAATTATTTACTCTGAAACATTATTGAATTCATTTTAGGATTTTCAGTTTGAATATTATGTCTATTAAAAAAAATATTATTATCTAATGATATATAATATAATAGATTTATTATGATAAAATAAATAGGTAGTAAAAAATAATAATAATAATAATGTTATTTACCAGTGATACGTTAAATGTTAAATGCAGTTTTTTTTCAAATTCTCTAATGGTATATTAAATTTATTTTATCTAACATGGAATTATTATTATCGTTTAACCACTAAATCAGTAACATTACGCTCCATCTTAAAATTTATAAATTATATAATACATATACAAAAATAATCTGTCAGTTATAAAAATAATTATGCAAATAACACACTAGTAATTATTAGTCTATTTAAATTACAATCAAACATTATTCTCTTTTAAAATAATAGCTAAACAAGTATATAGTTGATATATATTTTGATCGATCAGCACTGAATATAGTGGTAAGATTTATATGTATTCATTGAAGGGATAAATTATAAAAGGCAGAATAATAGTATTGTGATGCATCGATAAAATTAATTTCACTTTTATTGATTCATAAAAAATACACAAAAAAAAAAAAAATATTACAATAAAATAAATTAAAATATTATCATTACCCGTGATAAAATACAATATGACGAGTATTATAACTATTGACAAAAATTTTTATGATTTTAATCGAGAATAATAAAAAAAAAAAATCTATAATATGCTTGTTAATAATATTTATTATCTCTTGAAGAATAAAATAAAATCTTACTTTGTTTTATGTAAAATCAAAAATAATTACTGAAATGGAAGATTTTTTGGGGTTCGAATTCGGTTGATGACCACTCTTTTACTGTGGGCGGAGCAAAAGTAACGGACGCGGTATAAAATAGTATTATTTTATGCCCATAAAATGTTTTTGATGCAACACACAACATGTACAATTATTAACATAATAACATCGAGCAAGGAGGGGGCTTATTATATCTAATCACAACTGTATAATGATTTAATTTTTTTTTTTTTACTTTACCAAATAAATATATTTTATATTGTTATGAAAAAGGTACTCGCGTATAATATATATAATATATACATAAATGTATAATTATATATTTAATAGGTATATGTATTTGTATTGTATATAATTTCTGACTGAGGAATCTTTTACTCGGTGGTGTCATAGTATTATTATTATTACTATTTTGTAACACAGGACACGCCTGATTATTTGTACGATTCTTGTCTGAACAACATTTGAATCTCTTCCAACGTTTTGTTCTTGGTTTCTGGAACTTTTTTGTAAACGTATAACACGAATAGCGCGAGCAACACGACAAATATGAGGAACACGTTTGAGCCCAACAATCCCTATATTGAACAAAACAAATAGAGGTATAAATTAACAGATGTGTGAATTATAATATTTAGATTCTAAACGGAAGCAATGAGTGTAATAGTTCTACAAACATGGTATTTTTCTTTATTTTATGCCACCTTTAAACCAAAGTGTTTTAATTTTGAATTCTAAAGGTGTTATTGAATCTATAATTGAATCTAGTTGATAAAATTTGTGGCTCTAGAGTAAAAATTTCCCAGAATTTTTTTAAAAATAATTGGAAAACATATTGAATAAAAAATAGAAACATGCATGCTTAATCGCTTTTGGTTTTTTAATGTAATTTAAATTAGTCATATTTTGATCAGAATTTTTCATTAGATGTGAATTTTAGTTTTTACAAGATATGACATAATTTACAAAATATTTTGTCTCTTTTCGTGCTATCTATATATATTAGACATTTTTTATTTTTATTTGTGTAAGATAAAATTTTTGACTATGAGTAAAAAAAAGCTCAAAAATTAAAAAATATATTCCTCATAAGTCATAAGTTTTTCTTATAAAAACCAAAACATATAAAAAATAAATTATTATAATATTTCGACTAAATATAAATTTATATTTAATTTTAAGTTCAAATTTTGACAACATTTGATATTTAAATAAAAAATAAATATTGAAATTGTTTGTTGAAATTAAAAAAAAATACTATTTGTAGTGTAGAGTATTTATTTGTACAATATGCGTAGACTTAAATAGTGAGCTTTTATGTCAAACGCTTCCGATGTTATTTTCTCGATGTAAGATCTTAACCTAGCTGTCATTGCAGTCATACCTAATACAATTTTATATACCAGACAGGTATACCTAGTCTACCCTATTATATAAAATATCGTATATATAATCTATATAGAGGAAGTGCAATCTTTTTACCTGTAGAGGTAGGAAACCCAGGCCAACGACAAAGTTAGCCGTCCAGTTGACTCCAACGGCTATGCTGGTAGCTAGTGGTCGAGCAGACGAGTTAAATAGTTCAGCCACTAAGAACCACGGTATGGATCCTGGGCCAACAGCAAACGCAATGACAAAGGCCATAACGAGTACGATAGCCAAATAAGACACAATAGTATTACCGACCTGAAAAAGCAAAACCAAACGATCTATTAGTATGGGTAATAATATTGTATTAAACGCATTAGTAGCGAGATTTTTAATTTAATAATTATACAAGTAAATTATAAATTTGCGTTTTTCAATATTTTTATAATTACGCTTTAATAAATATGACATGATTGGTTACGTGATATAACAACAATTAAATATTCCTAAAAAAAACTGGTAAAATGTATTTTTATTTAATTTTTTATTTCGACTTTAAGACATTTCAATTTACTTATAAAAATTCAAATTTTACACACGCACACTAATAGCCGTGTTTTGTTTATTAGTATAGAAGGATATAATAATATAATAAATTTTAATATTTTCAAAATGAATTAAAAACATAAAGAATAAGCTAAAGTATAAAACGATCAATTTTATTCTAACGACAACGTCTAGCAGTTGCGTATTTATAAAATCGCATAGTAAATATGAATTTGTATTGAAATTATACTCCTCAAACTCCATTAATTTTACTAGTATAATATGTAAACCACTATAATATAAGCAAATATTTTTTTAATTAAAATTTACAAGTAAAATCATATAAAAAAGGTCGTCTCCATTATAGCAAGCCATTTTTTCAGAAGGATAGAACATTAAGTTATAGTTTTATAGCCGAACCTTAAATGTCATAAATATGCACTTACAACAAACATCAAAGAGATGGTAAGCATAACGGTGATGACAAACATGGACGAGAATCCAATCATTAATAGAGTTTTACGGCCGGTAAGTTCGACCAAAAACAGAGAAATCAGCGTCATTATCACGTTGAGTGTGCCCATGCCGAGCGTGGCGTACTTGGCTCCGTCATCAGACATGCCAGCCATGTTGAAGATTTTTGTAGAGAAGAACATGACCTAAAAAAAATAAAAAATTAATAATAATATTATTATGATTCAACTAAACAGCAGTAGGACATAAGCCTAAGTCACTGAATCATAATATTAACGTATTATACATTCGATTGTTGTAATTAAATAATGAAATAAAAATTCTTTCAATGGCTGATTTATAATTTTATACTTGAAGCGATTGTTTTATGGTAGTAACTAGTTGTTTTGATATAGTTACTACATAAGAATTACTCGTCAAAAATATAAATTA
This sequence comes from Melanaphis sacchari, assembly GCF_002803265.2. Lineage (NCBI taxonomy): Eukaryota > Metazoa > Arthropoda > Insecta > Hemiptera > Aphididae > Melanaphis > Melanaphis sacchari. The sequence goes on along the minus strand of NW_020271519.1, from coordinate 564,656 downwards.
AATACTTTTAGACAAACTTTTCGTAAAAAATATGTACCTACAAAAAACGTTATACACGTGTCTCATCGTAATAAAACTTACATAGAACTTTACAAAATCCAATATATCATATTTTATATGAAAAATACATTTATATCTATGCACAATATATTATATAGTTATTATAAGTCATGAATATATACTTACGGCGTTGATACCGGACAATTGTTGACACAACATGATCATAACAGATATTCCTAGCGGAGTTTTCAACATCGGGTTCGACAACATCTCACGAAGAGTTACGCGTGGAATAACTTTCATCGCTTCGTTTTCGGCTCTCATTTCATCCATCTCATCGTGCACTTCAATCGTTCCTCTGAGCCACTGAAGTCCTATATGAAACGTTATAATGTATTTATGACAACGTCATTTTACAAAAATAATAATAGCTTATGTATGTAAATGCGGATTGCAGTCTCAGCTGTAATCCAAGACTGATTTGAAATCAAATATTAATTACATTTTTATTTGGAATATTGAAGTAGATAAAATAAAATCTTGTGCTTTTTTTGTAAATGTATGTTATTATAAGTCAAAATGTGCATCCACTCGATTTTAAAAAATCTACAAAATCCAAAAACACTCAATAAACGAATAAACTACATGTTCTCTTAGAACAAGAATTCTAAGTAAAACCCAGGTAAATCATATTCGTGGAGTACAAAAATTGTATTGTATCATACATATTTATTATAGTTGAATTCATGTAGCTTTTGAGTTATAAAATATTCTAGTAAAATTATTCAATTATAAAACTTTTTATGTATTCAAAATACATTAAATACATTTACCATAAGTACTTTAAATATCATTTGAAATTAATTGCTTTGAAAATGTATAAGTTATTGATTTTTATAATATTTTTTACTTTAAATTTTATTAATTTTAAACGCTACAATACTGTTTTGTATGTCAACAATTTTTGTTATGATAAAATATCAATATTAAAATTATTATCATGCCACAATTTAAAATCCTTATATTAAATTTAATGTATCGTATTATGTATCAGAAAATGTAATAAAGTTAAGCTTTAAAACATATTTTAGTAAATACTTTCAAAAATAAACTTTTACATTTTTAAGTTAAATTATAGATATGTATGTATATGGGTCTACCTCTCTCGGCTTCGATGTCTTTCTTCTTATTGATCAGCGTGTACTTTGGTGATTCTGGACAGAATGGCAATGTGATGAACATGAATATGCCCGGAATGATAATTAAAGCCAACAATATTGGCCAACGCTCAGCTGTACCCAAAATGTAGTCCAAACCCAATATTTGGGAAATCAATATCGAAATTGTAACAACTAGCTGGTAAACAGTTCCTACCTGCATAAATAAAGCAAAAAATCTTTTAATATCTAACTGTTGAGTTGTATATATATAATGTCTACGTATACACAAAAAATACTGTTCGGAAAAATATTATACTTACGGATCCACGTAAATTAATGGGAGAGATTTCAGCCAGGTACATAGGAGTCAATCCGGCGTTAAGTCCGGAATTAATACCGATAATAAACCGTCCAATGATTATAAGCTCGTACGACGAATACATCTTTGAAACACCTTAACAGAATACAAACAAATTAATTTATACTCGTCAACTATTATATACATAAAATTTATTACTATATAGATACACATAATATAATACTTTAACTATCATATTAAGCGTAAAAATTTATATTTTAATAAATTTTATTCGTTTAAAAAAAATATACATACATATATATATATATATTCGATGAACTTTATACCTTCAACTCAGAAAAAATATCACTGATGGCAAAATTAAGATACGTAACAACTAACAACATTAAATTGTCATGATAAAACGTGTATGGGTTTTGAAATAATTGATTTGATTATAGGTATTATAAGAAAACTAAATAAACAATCTTTCCACAAACTTAGTATAAGTATTTATAATAAATATTAATAAAATGTTACTGAGGTACAATTTTATTTATTTCATACACAATACTGAGTAATAATTGCAGAATAAATGTGTTGAATTCAAATTCATAAAAATTCACATCGCGGTAGAATATATGGAATATAGAAATGTATCAATTTATACTTGATAAAATTTGAATAAAAAAACACTTAAAAACGTCAACCGTTCCCTTACAGATGCAATCGTGTGCTTTGTGTTAAAGGGCACCTCGCCTTAAGTGGCGAAAAATGTTGGCAAACAATCAACACGAATGGTGAAAGTATTTGCACGTGAATTGAGTGTAGAAAAAAAACAAACACACACACGTGCGCGTATTTTTATAGGTACTACTGCACATATTATTGCACAAACAGTAGTTATTTGCAATAATCTGATAATATCTTATGAGCATATTAATGCGTGCGAATTGCAGTAATATACGCTCGACGAGTAAAAGCCGAGTGAATCAAAAAAGATCTGTACATATATTTGACACAGACGCAACGTACAAGACTTGAGGAATTTTACTCTCTTCGCATAGAGAAATAAAAGGAACGTCTTGGTCTATGAAAATATTGTAAAAGTAAATATAATTACCTACTTACTAAAGTCAATAAATTATTTTGTTCGAATAGATAATAATAATATTACTAAAATATTTATTTTTGTATGTATGAACACGTGAGATGGTTTTTTTTATAAACAATAATTTGTTTTCATATTATGCATACAAAATGAAGAAAGACACACACGTATTGCATTTCTCAAAAAGAAAATACAATACACTGATCTCTTCTATTGCGTTGTCAGACGACTTGCGAACATTTTTATCAAATGTGTAAAAGTATAAAACATAATAATAATTACCATAATATGCATAATATAAAACTCATCTAAAAACGAATGCATACAGTGAGTAAATATGATAAAATATTTAAAACGCTCTGAAAAAATGATTCATAATAAAAATAAAAAATATATTGTGAGTAAGTATTTTTAATATTATAATATTATAACGTTCAATCTATTCAAATTTTAAACTAATTTAGTATTGTCTGACTATTCCAAATAACAAACCAATAAATATACACTATACGGTATACACTATTATTTATTAAATATTTAAAAAAATATACTAGGGTAAGGCGAATAAGAATAAGTTGGAAACCTCGCTGATATAGACGTACCTATATACTCGTATCTTAAATCATGGATTATTATAATTAGGAAACGTGTGAATTCTATGATTTCTGACTCAAATAATAATCGACAAGACATTACAACAATATGTACTGCGATATTTTCAAGAGAAAAAAAACGATAAGATATTTAGACAGTTTAAAGTAAGGTCATGATTTTATTAGTTGTAGCATATTATAAACAATTATATATTATTATTAAGTGTAAAAAATACGTTGTATTTATTTAATTTAATAAAAATACAAAATCAAATTTGTAAAAATATAACAGAAGTATAGAATGTTCTTGTACGTGGTTTACAATATGGTACGTGGTATACAAAAACATTTTTTGTTTTCAAAAACATAACAAATAATAAGGACAGTAATATGTGCATATCTAAAAAATCGTCTTGTAGATATTGTTATATTATATTATCTACAGTTGTGACAGCACGTTTTTTCTTGTAACCATATTTGTTAAACGAAAAAAATAATAAAATTCTATTGTATGATAATGGTACATGAATGTAATGATATATAAAATGACATTTTGAATAATAAAAATACGGTTAATGCATATAATCAATTTCTTAAACTCTATCACGCATATTATGGAGTAATAAGAAAAAGTATTTCATTTAGTGGCAGGAGGAAATCCCTCAGCAAACGAACCCAATTAACTTCAATTGGACGATAAATAAACGCCGACTTGCTATAGATTAAATATAATATATTACGTTGTACACTATAGACTACATAATCATAATAATACTATACGTGTACGTTCGTTTGACGAGCAGTTGTTACTTGTTATGTAAATGACCTTAAGTTACGAATGTCGAATTTTCTTTTTTAATCTAACTTTCATAGTTTTAAGTGTCACGGTGAATATAAAGATTTACATTGAAATATACGGCAAACGAACGCGATTAGATTTAAATCTATCAATTGGTTGCTTTTTCGATGACTGTTAAAATTCCAAAGTGTTAACGTAATTAAATATAACATTATAGTTTATGATTGTAGAGATGCAATTATACAAAACAGGCAATTGTCTCTTCCCGTAAATCTGATTCAAATAAACCTAGTGGCTCAACGCAACCGTTTTATTCGTTAAGCACATTTAAGTTTATCATTATTATTATTTTGTCTTTTTTTTTTTTGGATCAATACGACGGGCTATAATAAAATTATGTATAAGTATCCAATATTAAATTCAAGTGGTTGTAACACTATTAAAAGACAGCTGAGTTAATATTAAGGTTAAAAGTTAATGTACTTATAATTTATAGTTACTATTTAATATTAATATTTTTTTTTTTTTTAATAAGCCCAGTTCAGTTAGTATAACACAAATACGCTTACACCAAAGTGATATTGTTTAATATACGATTACTAGAAGTAAAACTTACACGTACAATTTTCATTGAAAATGACAATATAAAAACTATTTGAAATTCAATCGAAAACATCAAACTTTGTAGGATATGTAACAAGTATTCACAAATATTTAAATTTGAGAAAAAATACTTTTTTAAACGCATACAAAATTTTTAATTAAACTTTATTTATTGAAGTTTATCCCGAAAATATTTTTAAAATTTAATGTGTAAAAGATTATTTCAAAATTAATATTAGAGTTAATGGAGCTTTTCAATGAAAAGCGAAAAAATAATTTTTTAGTTTTTAGACTTTATTTCTAATACATATAATAGTTCAATGTAAAAAGCACAAAGTATTATTTTTAAACATTTAAAATAAAAATTCTTTTGTAACTATCTATAATTAAAACCATTGGTGATAAACTATATGAAATTTTATGATAATATGTATTCATGGTGGATACAACACGTGCCTACAACAACGTGCGTATACCTAAAACACCAGTCGACCCCGACTTTGGTACGGGTGACACAGGATTTAGCGGGATACGACAAAAATAAATTATAAATCGTAGAGAAATTAGAAATTGTATTTGAATAAATTACCATCTAATTAAAACGGTGAACTAGTGTTGATGTTTTATTCATTAGTTAAGAAAGATGTAGTTTTACTGCGTTTTATAGATGAGCATAGGCATCAGCATCACTGCGTATAATTCATGTTTAATTACCAAATGACAAATGTATACAATTTATATGTATGTGAGTGTGCGTGTGTTTATCACTTTGACGTTGGTTTTAAACAGAAAGTATTTATTAACTTTCATAAATTTTAAACGAAAAAAAAAAGTTACTATTTTATTTAATTGTTTTTAATAGAAGTAAAATATTTTGAACTCCATCAAAAATGTCCAAATAATATAATAGTTATATTACCAATATAATGAGGTTTACTTGATAAGTGTTAAACGTGTACGAATATGGGAAATATTAAAAAAATAGAAAATCATCTACACTAATATTATTACACTACAGCAACTATCGTTGTGTATTTAGCTTACCTTGAAGTGCAGCTGAAATGACGACCAGTAAATTGGATACAAGTAAACCGCCCTTACGACCAAACTTATCGGCCACGATTCCGGTACACAAGCCCCCAATCATACCACCGAAACAGAATATGGCCACCGCAACGGCCCATATCAATGTCACTTGCGATTTGTCTGCTGCCTTACCATCGTTTCTGTCCGAAAGCACACTGCCAATCCATGTTTCGATCAGCTGTAACGATATGAAAAATCACACAGTGTAAAGTCAAATATATAATTCTACAATAGTGCTTTACGATATAAAATATATAAATGTATGTAGTACATTTTAAAGTGGTGATGAATTTCAATGATAAAAAATAAGTGATATTTGTTATTACAATCATATAATTTTCGCTCAGAAAATAATAGTCGATGTTTAAAGGAATAGCGTGTTTATTATTGATTCGAATAAAAGAGTAAGTTACATTTTTAACCCCGGAGATCTGTCACTTTTCCCTTTCTCATCATTTTTTGATAATTATTAAGCCAATATTGTTTGAAAACATTATTGACATGAAACACGTCAATTAACGAGCTGTGGGATTTTCAGAAGATTATTGTATAAGCTTCCGTGTCAGAACTTCAAATTCTTCATTATTATCACGGCGTTTTTATTGATAAAATGAATTTCTTTTTTTATTTTAAAACATTCTCAGTGACGTAATGACATATATATTAGCCAAACCGTAGTGGTTTTTTTGTTTTAAATCGTAAAGCTGTACAATATATTTGGAGATAATTAAAAATAAACGTTTTGGAATAATTATTGTCTATAAATACATAAATATAATATTTGACAAACCTGTTAAATATACAAATTTTTAATTTTTGCGAAACATCTATAGCACGAACCATACGAAAAAACGAGAACAGTTCATTAAAAAAATATACTTAAATAGTTAACCGTTAAGTATTATTATACCTATACGGCTATACACAGTCGTTGAAAAAATATCAAATTACCGTGTTTTCTACTTCTCGTTTCCTTTTTGGAATATATTTAGTAATACGTCGCGTGCATACTACTACGACTATACTAATGGGTGCGCATAACGCATTAGAATTTAGAGAGAAAAAAATATATTTTGTAATTCAACACAAACACGGGAATGCATTCCCAAATACATGGTTTCGAAAAAAAAATAAATTTAATAAACCTAATGCTCTCCGCTTCGTTGAAAATTAAAACGAGATTTATATCAGTAGGAATCATGTTGTCTGACGGCAGTGCTCTGTTACAGTCGTTGGATGCCGACACAAAGTAATAGGAGGTGCTCACAAAAATGGTTCCCCGGGATTTATTTTATATATTTTATTATCCACATAGGTATATAATATTATACGAGTATCACAAACGCGTTTTATAACCATCCACGGACAGATGTTCCTATATAATATCATATATGCATTCCTGTATTTGGTCTGTGAATGTGTGTGTAGTGTAGGCTGTTAATGTTTGTTTGGGGATTTATTTTGAATATATTTAGTAGAGAAGATACAACACAATTAATTTACCGTACAGTATACAAATGAAAAAAAAATAATATTTATAATATATAAGTCTTTCAAAATCGATAATTGAAGGTGAGCCTCGTGCTTATAAATATATATATAGGTATGTGCGCTTATACTTGTAACTGAAGCGCGCGCCCAACGAAAGGTTCGAACACGTGTGTCCGTAATCATCCGTACCAGCCACCACCTTTTAAAATTTTAATGTTATAAGACTTCGTATACGAGTCAAGTTATTATACACTTAATACTCCGGCGATTTTCGAGTTTTTGATAAATGCATATCATGGTGTCATTCGTGGTTTCGTACCACCTATGGTCCACGTATACCTAATGTTAACAAATAGCGTTCTTTTAAATACTATACAATGATCTGATCCGTACATGGAATTCCATAGTAATTTGTGCTAAGAAGATGTTTATCATCAGCTTTACAAGTTTGAACTATTGCCACAATTAATAATAATAAACATTTACAATTTAAGTGAGTCGCAATTCGTGGGAAATCCAGCGCTACTCCGCTTATCTATCTAAACATATATGTCTGTACGGATAACAAGATTGTGTCGGTTCAACGTTCGACATCTATTTGCGTACGTTATATTCCGTTCAGTTATTATACATATTCTGTGTATTCATATTGCATGCGTCACTGTAATACGATACTAACAATCAACATTATATTATAATATAATTATCTGAATTCGGAATAAAAAAATAAAAAAAATAATGAAATGTACCGATGACCAACAGTGCTCTGCTTTGAAAAAAAAAACCATCCCCTCATATGTCTACACTTGGCCGTAACGATATTTTATAATTTTGTATAAAATACTAATGTATTATCGAAAGAATGCATATACATAAAACGTGTCTCAGGTCCAAATCTTATGATCGTGTACGATGCTTAGGTATTTTTTATAAAAAAATATTTTCATTTTCCGACTTATCGAACGGATTATATAGGTACGTTTAAAAAAAAAATCATAGCGTAGCGGTCTTACGCAATCATTTAGCTTTAATAATATATTATATTACTTGTCATAAAATCTCATATGTGAGTGTGTATGTGTGTGTGTGTGTGTGAGTGTAGGTATGGGCAAGGTGCTTAGCGCTTGCATGGTTCACCAAGCCGATATAGTACCCATGTTGGAATGTTGACGGCACCATTAGCCGGCCTACCCGCCAAACCGGAATCAGGTAACAAAAAAAACTACACGAAAAACCAATTGTGTCTGTGAAAAAGATCAACCCCTTGAAACATACTACATGGGTAATAGGTAGTACACAAGTAGAGAACTACATGATTTACGATAATAATAATATTTTAATCGTAAATCCGTGCAGGTATAATAGACTGTACAATTAGGACCAGACATCCAGACCCTGTTTTGTTTTTTTTTACGAGGCTGTTTGGAATTTTTATTCCTGCCCCTTACCACATTTTTCTCAAGGTAAAATATAAAAAATATCATCATCGAAGAACGTTATTATATGCAGCAACCTCTAATATATAAATAAAATATCAAACTCTGGATGATATACGTATGTGCATACGGCCAAATGGTATTCGAAAGTCGCCCAACTTCGAATATTAAGATGGGGTCATAGCCTTGTGGTCCCGAGGGTTCGACTTTAATAATGTGAAATGGCTAGTATGTTCGGAGACTTCAGCTTATCGCGTAGCATACACATATCTGTCCAAGGGAGACTATGAGATTGCCACTTGTTAAAACTGATAGTTACCAAGTTTGCCATGCGCACGGTTATATAACATGTAGTAGATAGATATAAGTTATAAGTCTACACGTACATACAAGATCTATCTAAATGCCTAAATGGTTAGTTAGTACTGTTAGTAAGTAACATTTATAACATTTTAAATACTTACGGTTTGGGGAGCGTTCACCACACCAGTGTTGTAGCCATGTTGGAATGCCGAACCAAAAGCCGATGCTATGATGGCGAACAATAGTCTTCCGTTAAGGCTCTGCAACAAAGAAGAAAAATCGGTTGGTCGTTGTTCAGATTGAACTGGAAATATGGATACGGTTTCCGTTCGTTCGTCGGAAATAGAATAACAACCCTCGCGGCTCGCCTTTTCGCCGTCACACGTGACGGGCGAAAAAGTACGTATTGTAACGCAACAACAAAGACCCGCGGTCGCCGTTTCTCGGAGTTTGCGCATTTTTTTCTCGAATTATGTTCACGAAAATTTTAACAATTATAATAATTATAATAAAAATAATTGAAAATAATCGATATTTTATTATTATAATTCTTTATTATGTTTTATGAACTGTCTTTTCATTTGACAATCGCGCGACAATATCGTTCATAAATGTTGTACACCGTAAATTGATTATACGCATAGATAATATTATTTTCTATCGACGACCACCCGACCAACACTAAAATCTGAAATCTATAATGGACTGAAATTGGCGACTGTGGTATGCGATTATTATATTTGCTATTAATATTTAGGTATATAAACAGGTATTATTGCTCTCAATCTCAGTCGATCCTTATCGCAAATAATATAATAATTATTACGACCGTTAATGATCATAATCTATCTGATTGGACAAACCTCCATAAAACACATAATACTAATATAAACTTAATTTGACAATTATTTATATGTAGTATGTACCTATACTATAAAATATTTATTAAATTGTCATTATCTAATTTTTTCAATTCATCGGTCACAATAACGATTCTAAACACTACGAAAAAAGATTAAATATATTTAAAATGTGTTTCTTTGGGTGTATCTTCGGAAGTAAATATTGTAATCATAGACATGTGACCTATTAAATATTAATTTTTTCATTATTATTTTTTTTTTGTCCAGTTATATAATTATTGTGTGTATTGTCTGTGTATATTGATAATTTTATCACAAACGTGAAAATATATAGGTACATAGACTGTTTAATGATTATGCGTTCTAAGTTTTCTCATATTTTATTATACACGTTTTAAAATTAATAAGATAAATATTAAATACAATATATATATGTAATTATATTACATACGAGTATATATATAAATTATGTATACGATATAAATTATATTGTTATACTTTTCGCTACTTTCTCTTTTAATTATTTTGTATTATATCTGTCGATAAAAAATACTTACGTACTACTATAATACTTAAACTATTTATATTCCAATAGGTAAATGAAGTAGTGTAATTTATAAAGAATAAAATATGCCTAATATTTTGTTCAAGAAAAACTGGGACTATAAATCGTATTGCAATGACGTTGATTATTACTAAATATCGAAATATACATATTATTTCCATTTCAAATAAGTTGCGACATATTATTTTTAACATTAAAATATATTATGTATATATATTGTATTTAGTCCTGCTTAGTCGCATATACAGAGGATATTAAACCCGGTTTTGACTTGGTAATTTCATATACATATTAAATTGAGTTAAAATTAAATTTGTTAAATAATAAATCGACTAGAACTGAAATATAAAATAAAATAATACGATTTTTAAATCTACGTAAAATAAAAATATTTTTATTAACAATTAAAATAGAATTGCTTCAATAAAATAAAAATGAACAAAAAAATATTCATAAATCAAAAACTTGAGTACAAATTTATTAACAAAGAAAAGTTAATTATTTTATCACACATATAAATCATTATTAAACGTTTATTCAACTAAAATGTTAATTTTATCTTACATATGAAAGCGGATAAATTAATATAAATATAGTATCATTAAAAATGCACATGGCATAAACAATATACATTATAATCGTTTTAGAATTATTGTCATCTGAAATTTGTTGTTCTTTAATCAAATTCGAAATATTTATTTGTTAAACCTACTTTACATGAAAATCAAAACGAACAACAAATTTGTTTTTATGATTTAATGGTATTATGTCATTGAACTAAAAATAATATAATTTAGTTACGGAAGATGTGAAGTTTATATTAAATATGAAAAAAAAAAATAAATAAAAATTATCATCACAATATTTTCAAATTCTTTTGGATGTTTGTACATTAATGATTAATAATATAATTTTTGTAATATGAATTATTATTCATTAGGTAGGTACTTTAAGTATAAGTTTTTAATGTAAATTAACTATAATCATTTTTGTGGTATATTCGTTTATATAAAAAATATACACAACTATTAAAATTTAAGATAATTTTTTTTTTTTTAGTTAACAAATTTTCTATATCTCATAATTGCATTTACACCAAAGTGTCAAACCACATGAAGTCAAATAATGTATTTCTATTGGTAAAATGCAAATAATAACCGGTTACCAATACATACACAGAGACAGGTTTGTTGGATGAAGTTTATTTGGCTTTATGATGGTTCCTATGAGGCATCGTGAGTGCATTTTTATAGTTCCATCTCGTTTTGAATCCACTCATTATATTATATTATATTTCCCTGTTCATACGTCGTGACGAGGATTGCCGTACAGTAAACAAATATAAAATATTTCTCCACCCCACCCCAAAACAAAAAATATATATATTTAAATGTCATACTCAAACCTGAAAGGCAAATAATATTACACACTTGCTAAGTCTCATTGAAATATTTGAAAAATAAAATTATCGAACTAAATATACTTTTCAATCTAATATACGCAATTAAAATAATGCATTAATCATCGAGTATTGCAGATGCAGCTTACGCACAAAAATTTAATGTTACATAGATCTCTATTAACTAATTGGTTGTTTTTAAAAGTTTAGAAAAGATTCAACTAATAAGTAATGAACTAATAGTATATAACTATTATTACTTCATTATATTTAAATGTTGATAAACTTTGATATCCTATTTGTTTTATAAATTCATTTATTTGATGTTTTTTAATTACCTAGTTACTTATCATCTTAGACAATTAGACAATTAATATATAATAATTACAAGATTAAGTAATTTATGATATTTATTCATGTAGAATACATTTTTAATTAATTAATCAGTTTATTGTTATTTAAACAAATTCAATTTTTTTCTGAACATTTTAGCTAAATATCAACATAAAATACTTACACTAATATGTAAAATTTGTATATTAGATAATGCATATTATATTCAATGTATTGTAACTTTAAGATAAGATTTAATTATATTATTAAAAGTTAGAATTCTTACATTTTCGCTAGTGAAAAATACAGTTTGTTATTATCGAGTTTGCTGGAAATCGGCGAATAAATATGATATACATTTTATGTTATTTAACCAACACTTGTAAAAGCGTAAAGCATTTAGATACAAGTACCATATTATAAGCTATAATATAAGTGATATACGCTTTTTTCTGCTATATTATAAGAATTAACCAATTAAATTTAGGTTCACGCCAATACTTGAATTCTAATTTAATTTAATATAGGTATTTAAAAATATATAACTAATAAGAATCAATCGTAAGGTTAATGCCAAGGTGCTTTATGATTGTGTAATGTGTATAATGATATAAATTACTTCATACACAATCTCTGACAATGCTTATCGGAATAGTCCTATTATTATTATAAATATAATATATAATAAATATATACTTAATTAAGGAGTGGTTTTAATTAATAGCATTCAATACCAAGTTTAATATTTATACAAATTAATTCTGTTTTCTTTAATAACTATGTTCATTTTGCATAAGTGTCCATTTGTTGATTTTTTTTTTAGAGGAAAACACGAGGTAAAAATATTTTTTAAAAAAGCACATTTATATTGTAAATTAAATAACACAAAATAGGGTTACACTTGAATAGTTTCATGTATATAAATTTATAATAGGTCTTACGATGTGTCTGTAGTAAGTAAATGAAATGCATATGTCCTATATTATATGAACGACCATTAAACTATATATATATAAATGTGGAAATGAAAATCATTATCACGCATGTTCTCTAAAACTACACATCCGATCATTTTGATCATCACGAAGCAAGTTTAAAGCCTATTTCTGATTCTATAAGTTCCTGTAATGTTGAGTTATATTTAGTTCTTTTTTAAGTCAATAAATATGCTCATGAAAATATTTATTTTTTCATCTGTGTTACTGACTATAAGCTACTATTGGAAATTAGTATTTTAGTAAATAGTTGATGCACTATAATAAAACACAACTTTTTCGTTGTTTTTTTGTGCACACTATTGAAACTTTATAAGTTGTTGGTTAGGGAATCAAATTTGAATCTTTCTAAAAAAAAAAAATATTTAAAAAAAATGTTGCTGTTAAATAGTTTAAAAAAAAGCTACGCTGGGTGGGATAACTATATAAAGTTAATATGTTTGAAATATCATTTATACACCAAATCAGAAAACCAAAAACATTATTTACGCTAAATGTTAGAATTAGACAACCAAATTTAACACGGATGCATTTTGTACTGATAACGTAATGCACAGGGATAGCTATAGTTATTAATTATTATATATGTGCGAACCGATTTATTTTATATTTAAATGTATAATGGTGCTGTTTTTGGTTGTTGTTTGTTTGTTGACCACAATTCACAAGTATCATATATTTTTTTCTATACATCGTAAACATTTTTAAACGTGATTTGCTTATTACTATAATATTATTGCATGGTGCGTTATTTTTATTAATTGAGTACCTTTATTGGTCAATGATATATTTATCGGTGTTGATTTTACATTAAATAAACGTTTTTTTTTCTTTTTTTAGCTATAACAACATTAAACGAGTTAATTCATTCATCACCATTAGATATACAATACAAATAATATCATATAGTACGAATTGGAGTAAAAAATATAATAATAGACTTACTAAATATTTGTTTAAATTTGAAATTGTATGGACGTTATTTTGTCAAGTTATCTATAGAATATATGGAATACATAATACATATATTACCTATAACTACAAACAAATTTACCCATCATAATTTGCGGTTTTTCCTCGTTAAATAGGAAAACAATAAATTAGACAACGAGAAAACACGGTGAGCTATCCCATACGTATGTAAGTATACACATTAGCATAATATATACGTATCATTTACGGTTAAAAAAAAAATAAATAAACTATCACACTACGTCTAAGTATAATTTAATAATATTATATTTTATTTGACATGCTGTAATAAATGAGTTGAGAGACTGACATAATAAGTTTGTTTTTGGTGCACATGTCTAACGAAAATTATCCAATGCGAGCAAGACTTCGAATATTTTAGTCTCGGCAATTTAACTCCATTGTCTTAAATTATATTGACGTTGACAACCATCGTACACATCATGATTCATGATAATATCATAATATATTACTGTGTACGCAGTGTTGTGTTACACACGCACATGTGATACGCAGACAGCAGACACCGCAACTATGTGCTGTCTCTTGAGTGAGGGCCGAGGGGGAAGGTTAAACTAAACTCCACAAATATTTTTATAGACTATCTAAGTTGATTTATACAATTATATTAAATAATAAGTCACGAATAATATTTTATTCAATAGGATAACAAATTTACTAAAAACAAGTAGGTACTTATAAAATACAATGCTGTAAGATTGTATCTACTATAATTACACTATAATCGATAATGAAAGTAAAATATGTATAATTCAATTGAAAAAAAATTGTAATTTATTAATTAATTATTAATTTTGAATTTCCCATAATCCCATAAATTTTTATCAATAGATGGATTCTTTACGCAAAAGTAAATAACCACGTCATATTCAATACATCACTTTCCTTTACTGTAAATAATTAACTTACTGGTTATGAAATATATTATTTAAAACAGTTAAAAAATATTTATATAAACGTAAATATCAATGCAAATGTATATTTGTTATAAGTCACTTAAAATTATACGATATGTTTTTAGCAGAAAATTGTAGAGGATATTTTCATATAGATTAATAAATAGAATATTTAGGGCTACAATAGCTTATCTAAAAATGTTATCCTAGTTGTTTGTCATTATAATGAGAAAAATTCAGGGAAGATATTGCGAATAAAAAAATAAAATCCAAACGAGCCTCACGAAGTTGTGAGCGTATCAGCTGTTAATAACTTGTCAAAAATAATAATAACCGTTGCAGGTTGATGAGTGACGACGGACGAAAAAAATTAACGATGATTATGTAATCCCCACACTTGTCGTAATAACTAATAAGTAAACTTCTTACCATTTCCGGTTATTAAGTCATCTTGTGGAAAACAATGCCTAACTAAAATATAAATAACTTTTGTATTATTTCTTATCTTAAAATATTAACTATATAGAGAGTGAAATTGCTATTACAGTTAAATGTCAATACGGAAATGAGACTTTTTCCTGTTTCTATAGTATAGATATATCAATTTTTGAATTGTTCTTTTTTGCCCACGTACCATCTATATATTATTATTCATACGCCGTATATTATATTATATAACTACATACTCAGAATTATCAAACAGTTAGGTATTAAATCTTTAAGAAAAAAATAATAATAATGAACTCACAATTGCTGCAAATAAAAAATCAAAATTACTTACCATTACCTCCATCGAACCACGCGTTATCAGTTATTGGTTTGTACAAGCGAGTTTCTTTCGACGAACAAACGCATTAAACAATAAATTAAATACAGATAAAATATATTTCGGCAGAAAACTATTACCCATAATAATATGCGTCATTCACGTGCCCGTGCATCGTTATTTTATAGCTTTTTATAATTATTTTGATGGCACACAACAAATTTTCTAATTTTTTTTTTTTTTTTTAATCATCATTTGGTGCATCATTATGTCGTGGACGAGATCGATTTGCGTCCGATATTATTTATTTAGAATTTAATCGCTTCATTGGCTAAACCCGACCCGATCATCATTTTTCAAAACGAAAATTGTTATAGCACGTGCGTATTTGACGTAATATGTTTCTAAACAATTATTTATATTGATCGGATAACAACATTTCTATCCACACTCCACAGAAGTGTCTTTGCCTGTTGAAAAATCTTTCAAACCATAAACAATAATCATAGCTGATGTTTGGAATAAAATATGTTAATGTTCAATGTGCGTCACGTGTTTTTTTTTTTTTAATCAGTTACTTAACCACGCGAACGCACACCTAAAAAGACATATGACATTTCGAAGGTTAAACCAATCGCTCGCACCGAATGCCTTGATTATTATCAATTACCGGCCATTAAAATTGAAAACAAAACATTAAGTATTAATTATGGTATATATTATAAAGTATTGACGATAATTGCGCGTCATCACTTTACAGTCAATCCAATCTGTTCATCGGCGAATGATATATTTCGATTCATGAAATCATGATATATTTCATAAACTTAACATGGGTTACATAGATATACACGACATTTTTTTGAAATGCAATCCCATGCATATACCTATGTTGTGCATAATATTTGATATTTTGATGTACCGAAAAACGAGTACCGCGTTTGATCATAACGTTACACGTGTTCCAATGCCACCTAGACAAATTTTAATTGAATCGATATCATTGATGTCTACTCAAACAATGTGTATGTGTCGATTATAGAGTGAGTAATACCCATGCCTTTACATAATAAACAATTATTATAATTGGTGTCCGTTGATCAGCGAACGTTTCCATTTATTATATTATTAATTATTATATACAAATATGCTTACTATGTAAATCAAAGTTCATTTCTTATAACAGAATGTTATTATCAATTGAAAGAGTTTATATACATAATTGAATCCAATGTCTAGCATGTACAAAATAAAATATAGGTAATACTTCGTTCAGTTACGTATTGCTATTCATTAGCGGAAATATAGTATTAATTTCTACGTAATATTATATGAGTAATGATTTAATTTAGTTGAGGAACATAGTAAAGCTTGTATATTGTAATCAAAAAGTAAAAAATATACATTTCATTTTATTAAGAACCTGACAGCATTATATAATTCTTTAAATATTAAGGTACGTAGGTCATATGCATGAAATTTTTAAGTCATCGTTTATTGAGTTGTATGCCTAAAGTATACAGAAAGTCAATTTAATGTACATATTATTTCAAATGATTTTAACTTTATTAAATTTTTGATGAAGAGTAAAGTTTTGCTGGGAACATCTGCTATTTTGGTTCATTACTCCAATCTCGAATCAATCAAACTTAAATATTTATAATTTAAGACTAATTAACTATTTTTGAATTCAATTTTATATATAAAAATACCTACAAAAATAATTTATTCTGAAATTTGAAATTAATAACACTAAATATAAATTTATCTCAAAACACTAAAACTTAAAAATAATAACGATAAAATTGTTAAAATTTAATCAATTCTCAAAATAGTTGCCAGCATTATATAGTAATGTAGTGTGAGTAATGACGTCGTATGTAAAACATTAAACAATATGATAAAACAGTGTTAAACTTTCGGAATAATATAGTGCATTTAAATGGATTACATTATAATAAATTATTAAATGGACTGCAGTTAATATTAATAGAATAAGTTAATTCAATTTCATTCAAAATATAACTCATATATATATAATATATAGTTTAAAGTATATGAAAAGAAATATTACATAATATTTATGCAATGTGCATAACAAATCATTAAAGCTTTTAATAATTTT
>NW_020271519.1:515193-518002 GCF_002803265.2 Melanaphis sacchari | reverse complement strand
CTAATATTTTCAGTAAAGTTCAATAATAATATTTATCTACACAAATGACAAATAATAAAACAAGTTAAAGATAGAAACCTACAAAAAAAGTTAATATACTATATACATAATACTTAAAATAAATAACTATAAAAATTCGTCTATATAAACCTATATTTAACGATGAGTTGACAACTCATATTAAAATAAGAAATAAGCATATTGAAAAATAAATAATGTTTAATAATTTCAAACAATATTTGTTATTTTATTTTCATTATTAAATATAATACGTAACCGAACGAAGTAATACTAGCCGTTTTTTTATTTATACCTTACATAATACATCATATTTTAATCTTATAAACTATAATTAACTTTGGTTTATAGTTAATTTCTTATAAATTGACAATTGTGTTTTTATTTGTTAAGGTACACATTTTTTTAACCATAAATGTGATTAATTGTACATTATTTAATGATTGTGATGGAATAACAAGTAAAAAATAACATAAGAGATTTAAAATTAATAATTCTATGAACAATATTATAATGATATTTTACTTACACCATCACCGAAACGCAAAATTGTTCACTTGACTTAAGAGTTATAATCATTTATATGATCCAGTGACAACAATATTTTTGAATGAAGACTATTCAATTTTATATTTACGTATATTACACAAAATATTGACATAATTTGATATAATATGTATGTCTACCACGCAAGAAGTTGAATCCTTCCATTTACATTCATCTTATGTTCAATTATTACTTATTTGTGAGAGATAAGAGAAATACATAATATCATGTTTGTAGATTACGTAACAACATCAATAAACATTTTTTTTGCACTAAATCCATATCATTTAAATTTAAATTACATTTTTAACTAAAATAATAATTTATTATTAAAATATACGATAACTGAAGTCTGAAGACCAATTTCATGTTACATCAGGAACTATTCTTTAATGTATATATTATTATTTTGTGTATGATATCTCAAATCAGGATACTTACATATTATACATAGTTAACTGATACAATGTATAAATATTAATATAGTTTAACTATTTAAGTTAAGAAAAAAATAGTAATAAAGTGTTATATTTTAATTTTGTATGTTTATTAGTGTACGTGGGGTAATTGTTGTGTACGATAATAAATTGATACAATATCACTAAACAGAAAAAAAAAATTTACGCAAAACGAAATAATTATGGTTGTTTTTATAAAATTATGCCACACAAAAATAAAATGTATTTTTCCAATTTTTATTGATTTAGTGTAAATATTTTTTAGTAAAAAATTTGAGAACTGTATTCCCGTATCGTGATTGTTGCGGCAAAACCGATTTAATATCATTATTAAATTTGTAATGTTATTGTAAGTTCAACATTAAGCCCTGAATGCCCCTGATCTTAGTGGCCATACATACACAATGGCGCCTATGATTATTGTGCAGTAGACTTTTGTTAAAAGGACGTTGTACACGTAGCTGTTGCCGTAAACACACAATATTCTGTATGAAAAAAATAAAAACATTATTCGTTTCATAAATGCCAACTCGTTTTAGAGCGTTGTGATCTACCGTCGCGCTACTACACCGTTATACGACTACGGCTCACGAAAAAACGAACCTAAACACTCGTACAACACTGCGCATGGAAACCACTAACCAGGTCTGTTCGATCGTCGATAGTCGACATTCACAGTGACTGCGTTTTTGTGCTCGGTCGGCGAGATAACGCTACTGAACGGCGACCAAAATTCGTTCGTTCTCGCGCATTCCCACCACCAAACCTGACAAAACGCTAGCCGCTAACAGTCGCCGCTTTGTAAGGGGGGAAATTAGCACTGCGGTTATATCGTGATAGAGTGGGAGAAGAAATTTGGGTACGAAACTGTGAGCTCGTTCGTTATAAGGCGCGTCTACGGAAGTACTGAGTAGTGACTGGTGTTCTCTCGCGCTTTGGAGTATGGTGTTCGCACGTGTAGTAGCGTCGTACCCACAATCGCTAATACTTAAGTTTGTGCACGATTTTGATATATTATACTTTTTTAACTGTTTCTTTCACGTTGTATTGTTGCGTTGTTTCAATATTTTCAAATCGACATTTATATTATGGACAATCAAAACGAACCGATACCCATTAAAAGGAATCGCAGAGGAAAAGTAAGAATATCAAAATATTTTTTAATAGGTATTGCAATAGTTATCGATATTCTGTGTTTAGATTTAAAATTAAATATAATATTCTGTAATGTTTGTATTGTAAAGAAATATTATTTTAATAATAATAAAAAAAAAGCGTTTTGATGACGACGATATTTTCGTAAAACATTTATCATTATCATAGTTGCAGGATACTTATTTATTCTATAATATAAAACAAAGACATTTAATAGATACATTTTTATAAAGACGTATAATTCTTATGGAATAATTTATTTCTCCAAATTTATTTTACAATAACAAATCCTACCTTAAAAATAAGAATCATTAGTTTTTTAATATTAAGTACCAAAAATAAATTATAATTTGTTTTATTATGAATAGTAAAAACCGATTAAAAATGTATAATATATTATTATATTTTCTAGATTGTTCATTTAGACCAAAAAAAAAAAATTATTTATTTATACATTGATCTCAAGAAAAAAGAACCTGATATTAAGTATTTAGATTTAGTAGATAAATTGTCAGAAGAAAGTGGTATCGGAATTGGAACAGTTAGAAAAACATTGAGTGAGTATAAGTCTTCTGGCACAGTATCTTCACCAATAAATAAGAAAAGACGATTATCAATCATCGAAAAAGTGG
>NW_020271519.1:364564-515183 GCF_002803265.2 Melanaphis sacchari | reverse complement strand
TCCATTCAAGATATTGATGTGAATGTTTTTAACATATAAATATTAAACAACATTAATTTATAAAAATAATTAAATATTTTTTTTATTTTGCAATAAATATTGAACTAGAATAAACATTTTGGTTGCGTAATATGACTAATTGTTTTATATTAGTTGTTTATATTATAAATGTGCGATATAACATTAAAGTCACTTATGCACTACTTTATCATAATATTATGTGTTATAAAGATATTCTATAGGTAGTTAATAGGCACTTATCATCTATCGTTTAGTAAAATGTACTTTACGTTAAACGAAATTCAGAAACATTGGAAAGTTTTTGAAAGTCTTTAACGACATCACGTTGATGCTTTTGCAAAAGCTCTCCGTGATGTATTAATGTTATTAAAAGTATTCACGAGTATTTACAATATTTTATGGTTCAATATTTTATATTATATGCTATAGTGTTGGATTTTACGAAGGGTTTTAATAGCTTATAATATAATACTTGTCTCGAACCAAAGTTTTGAATTAGATATCTACTTGTATTTTATCCAGTAAAAAAAATATTAGTATAAAAATAATGTTTAATCATTTATATTTCAAATATTATTAATATTATGTTTATATGTCTAATATATAATTATTATTTATTACTTATATTCTAAATAAAAACTAATTGTACGAAGGTATTAAATTAACCTAAACTATTTACATAGAATTATTATTTGAATCTTATACCGAGATTTGTGATTATTTTATTTGAATTATAATATGATTTATGGAGATTTTCGATTTTTTTTCAGGTGTTAAAGCACGTTTTGCTTCTAAGAAATTATTTCCAATGTGCTCACTTTATTCTCATGAGTTCAGAAAAATGTAAAAATACAAGTTCTGTAATCATTCTTAAACTATTTAAAATAAAATTCGATTCTTGGATGCAAAGATAATTAAAATTTAGTATGTGATTTTTATTGGTTCTATAATAAAAATCATACTGAGTTCTTTTTCTGAGTAACTTGATTGCAAATAAGAAATAAAATGAATATTTAAATGCATTTAAATGTGTACGAATATTGCATATTGAATTACCGAACGAGCACAAAATGTAGTATTAGAATTAGGTTTATTTTTCAAAAGATCAGAAATTTGATATTTATATCAATTTATAGATTTTTGTTAAATCACGTGTACTATAAAAAAACCTTAAGTTTTAAAAAGTTGCTTATCTCTGATTCATTAATTTAAAATGTAAAACTGAGATGTATTTCTAATAACAAATAGTGTTTTTTCTGTTTCAATAAACTAGCAACTTCTTTTAAGGGGCTAATGTAATCTAGGACTTGTAGCTAATTTAAATCGATTGCAATTATAATTAAATTTTATAAAAGTATTACTATATTAGATAACTGTTGTATTAAGCGGTTTGGATTGATAAAATAAAACATGTCAGCTATTTCGTTTCACCTATAACATTCTGTGACCGTTTTTAACCACATTAGGACAATTTTTTTTTATTCCATCACCATTATTAACGTATAAAGGTTTATAAACTATCATGATACGACTCTCCGTTATTACCATCATATAAATCCAGCGCAATAATGGCAACGTGTGTACCAATGACGATAAAACCGTCGTCATAACGTGCTTTACCAGGGATCCTCGATTAATATTTTTGTAGGGCGGGCCAGTTATAAGTTTAGAAAGTTTTTAAGAGTCATCGAAATTCAATTAACATAATATTTAATCAAAAATGGTAAATTAATAATCAAATCTAATTAAATGCTTTGTTAAATTTATCATTTAAATAATAATTTAAAAATAAACTTCCTGTCAGTGGCTTAGACATGAATTTCATTCACGATTTGCCATATTTGATAGTGATTCCTGTGCTATTAAATTCCCTTATATACAATATTATAATTGGAGATCGTGTTAAATTGCATTAAAAACATATAAAAATGAAAACTAACTTAGTTAGATTGTATAATTTCATAGAAAAATACGTAAAAATGTTACTATAAATATGCAAATTATACAATAAAGTTAATTTCATTAATATGATAAAATCAATACAAAATATAAGATTTATGTTATTTTTTAGAATTAAAATTGATAATTAAATATATTTCCAACTTATGTCTTATAATAATTAAAATATTTTCATAAAAAAAACCGCATTCTATGTTTACAGTTGTTGGTGTATATTTAAATTTTAAAACAATTTTGCAGTAAATTAGGCGTTATATCTAAATTATAGTGCTCTTTATTTAACATGAGCCAGCCCTCATATTTAGAAGTGAAAATATTTCTAAAAATCTTAACCACCTTCTCCTGATAAAAAATGTTATTATTATAATATAATGTACTGTCAGCCTACCTGTATCATATATTAAACACAATGACACGCTCCATTCAAAATCTAAAAGCGTCATATGTAAATATTTTTTTCTTTAGGGGGTGCCATCGCATATCCTGCAAAACTCTGGTTCCGCCTATGCATTATATCATTGTAAGATTTAATAGTTTTATATTATTCATTTTTTCAATAGCATTCATAAATTTATCTTTCATTTTTTTTTTTTGCATTCAGAATATTTGTTAGAATAACTTAAATTTTACTTTCAAATGTACAATATTCATATACAACTCAGACAACTGTAATTTCATTAATGTAAACCAATGTGTTTTTTTGTACCAGTTATTTCAACGATATAATACTTAAGGTATCGTCTTTTAAACTTTTAACCAAATTTTTAAATTTGTTAATATAATTTAAATAGTAAACGCAGTATTTACTAAATTTCTTCTTAGAATAATACGTTTTAAGGTAAATACGCATTATTATAAATTCTGTAGGAAACAGTTATATGTTATAAGAACGATTTACGATAAGTACCTTACAAATTGCTGAAAATTAAAAATAAACGTTGTCTTAATAATGATTTTATGTTGTGAACACCGGTTACCTGCTTGTATTCTACATTATACATATTAATAGCCTTTATATCATAAAGTTAGTCAATAAAATAGTTTGGTCATCGAAACACATAAAACACTCAAAACTGCAATATATAATGAAATAGCTAGGGAGAATACATTATACTGTACCTATATATTTGGCTATATTATATTTGATTTATTTAGCGATAAAAAAATGTGTCAGAGTTATTGTAACATTAATTAAATCCGGTCTTTATATCATATTAAACTTGATTTTAGTGAGCCAATACTAAATTCATGCGTGAACCGTCTATTTATAGGGACCCGAGAGGCTTAAAAATGAAATTATAAGCCCTCCTCGAGTCCCGAGGAATCTATTGTTGATATAATTTTTGTCGGAAACGACCCAGCAGTATTTAAGTCGACCGAGTACGAACAAACAAATAAACGAACAGATAATAATTATTATTATATACATGTGTGCTTAAAATTGATTTATCCTGTCCCCGAAAAAGTTGTAATAGCAATATTGAATCTTTAATACTATATAACGTAAAATCAAATGTTCGCATCGTTTTCGCATTACAGGTGTGTGATCGGCGGCGGCGGAGGCGATGGCCGCGTACGGCGTGTACGGTAACGGCAGCTGTGGCGGTGACGTTTACACGCATGGCGACGACACCGATCTGTATCACCAAGTGGTGGTGCTCTCGAAACCGGACGGTTCGTGCGTGCGGAGCCAGGCCAACGGCAGTGGCGGCGGCGGTGCCACCACCGTGGAAACCGTCAACGGACGGTATAACGGCGATTACCCGCACCAACAGCAGCCGTACGACTCTGGCGGTGCCGGTGCCGGCGGCAGCGGTGGTGGTGCGGGCGGCCAGCGCCGTCACCGCCGGTCGTTCTGGTGCCGGACCACCACGCTGGCCACCATCAGCGCCTTGCTGGCCACGATGTTTTGCGTCACGTGCGTCGTCTTCGTCTACTACAACTGTGAGTACAACCACATGCATCGCGTCCGCATGTCGTCGTTATCGCTAAATATCGGCTTCCATAAAGTCCTGAACGCACGATAATTGGTGGACGCGACACGAGACGGACGTCGTCATGACTTCGGAAGTCGCCCGCCGGGATCGAAGTTTTATCGTTCGTTCACCGTCCGCGAACCGGAACGATGTCTATGTGCCGCGGAGATTGTTCCATATTAATTATTATCACTATTATAATACGATTGGTTGGGGGGGGGGGCGGCTTGTGCGGGTCGGCGGCACGTTAGGTCGTCGGACACTCGACGGCGTAATAATATATCGAATTGCAACGACCCACGCGCCCGTGTCGTACGTGATTTCGTGTGATGATATTTGTTTGAAAAAATAATTTCTAACACTCATCCATTTTTCATCCATTTTGGTGGTCCCGAATGCTTATTCTTTTTATGATCGTATACAGCGCATGCACATATTATAATGTACATAGTAAGTACATACGTATATGTACATAGTTTCATCAGTAATGATCGGGGCAACGCATTCTAAGTATATATTTCGTTTCGTGTAACAGATACTTCAGAGACGAAACTTTTAATTTTTTCTTTTTTTTTTTTTATATAACTCTAAGGTCGTTTTATAATTTTGAGTGCATAATCATATTAATGCGTTATAAGAACTTTTTGTGTAAATTGAAAAAATTTGAAATGTCATATCAAGTTATAGTGTTTTCATAATTTTTGTTTCAATAGTTCTTTTAGGTTGGTATTTTTAATCCGTATCAGATTTCAATCGTTTTATATGTTCGAAATGTTTGAATGCGGTAACGTCTTTAATTTTTCCAACAGTTATCGGACGTGGTGTCTTACCGGGGCTCAAACAAATGACAAATAATTATTGATCAGTTAAATACATCGCGATTACATTTATTTTCAGTATAGTTACTGTTTATTTATTATATACATGACAAGTTTGGCATATGGTCTTTTTATCATTTTTAGTTAAGATAAAAAATTTTTAAAAATGACGAAAGTTAAGTCATCGTTTTTCTATTACTTGCGTAGTTGCATGTCAATAAAAATATATTGGTATTTTTTTAAGGGCTTTAGGGTATTAAATTCAGGCCTTAGTAATAATTAAATTCCAGAACGCAATTGAGATGTCTATATATTATAGTATAATAAAATAATATAACTTTAATGATAATTTATTCAAAAGTATGTTATGTTATGAGTATGCATCGTATAATATTGGGTAATTTACTATTCGCTGGTGGACTGAAAAAAGGAAGAAGACAATTTGCTAAGAAAATATAGTATAGCATTATAAAATTGTGATTATAATATACTCAATAATTATTAAACAACGAATAACTGTCTGTCTACAGAGAATATATCATTATCAAAACTGTAATAGGTTTAGATTTTCATTATATAATATAATATATATATATTATAATAGTACATTAACTGGTAATAATTGTATACATAATTAACATACATTTTTGATAAATAGCCACTTTGGATGGGGAAAGTTATTAAAATCCATGCCTGGATTGATAGAAAATATTGTGTACTTAGTAAGCGAACAGTGAACATATCATTTTTATTAAATAAGTACTCATATAAAAACCAATAAGACTAACCGAGAGAGAATGCAAAGAGTTACGGCCGGCGATGGAACGAATTGTAGGTGTGTGTGTGTGTGTGTGTGTGTGTGTGTGTGTGTGTGTGTGTGTGTAGAAAGGAGGGGGTAAAGTCAAAAGAGATTTATCACCGGAGATAAAAACAATAATAACATTTTTCGTAAATATTATCTTGTTATACGCGTAGCGTTTATGTAATATATCGATGACAATATATAAGTATAACGAGTGCGAAGTTAGCCCCTTTAATTAATCACATAGCTTCCAATTACTAATAGCAGATTCCTGTTTCCAAGGTGATTATTTTTGTGTAGAACACAATAATTGTCTCAAGTAATTTTTGTTTTCAAGAATTTTTTTTCGAGACTATTAGCTCTTAAAAATTAGGCTGTTGGTACATAAAATATAATTTTTATGTATTTTATGCGCTAGATATTTTTAGAAAATCAAAACTAAATTATATTTTTAATAATGTTTTTTTTTTGTTTTTATTTTGTTAATGTTAGTTTACATGTGAGATAAAAATTGAGTATAATTTGAAACTGTACATTTGTAGAAAGTTTTACTTTTCTAAAAAATACTTAAATTGGAAAATTTGAAAAATCATCATAGTAAAAATTTACTGTCAAGTACCTCGTTATTTATGTATAACATGAAACTGCACCACATTTTATTGGGCGAATGAGAATAATAATAAAAAAAAATTAATAATAATAATAATAAATATTCTGCATACGAAAGTGTACAAACGTAGAACTATGGTCAAAGATAACTATCCTGTAGTGCGGCATATTCTAGTAAATAGTAATACACACTCAATTATAAACGAAGGTATGTCTGTTATAGTGTATGAGTAATATATATAAAATAATTATATTATTCATATAACACAAGTGTTTCAGAAAAGTAACTGGACTAGTTTTATAATAATATTTCTATTACTTACTAGTCGAGTAATTTGAATAGGGTTTCACTAATATTTTTAATATATCTGGTTTGAAAATTTCATTTTGCAATACGTGGAAATTTAATGATAATTTTGTTTATACTTGTGTATACTACGAATATAAACATAATTCGAATTCCTGTGAAACTATTGAATTTCCGTTTAATCCTATAATAGTTTTATTGGAAACAAGAATACTTATAGCTAATATCTACACAACCTACTAATTATGTGTTAAATTGTGATTCATATTATTTTTTAAATTGTTAAAAATGAAACAAAAAAAAAAAAAAAAAACCGATTTATAAAACATAATTTTGTAATTTAACAAAATATATAATATAACTAAATTATTTTTAATAATACACTACTCGTTTTCTATTGTGATAATTTTTTAATATATCGTCTCTTATAATATGTTATAATTGACCTTTAATATATTATTTTATGTATGAAATATTCACATGAACTTGTATTATTTATTAAGTGTGCACTCAATACTAATGTCTTATTTCATCTAAAATCATTGTTTTAACACATTTTTTTAAATTTTTAATTAAGGAAGAGACAGTGGTAGTTCTGTAGTAGTAATTAACTATCAAAATTGTCGGTAATGTGTAGGCTTAAATACATTATATTGAATACCATACAAAAATCATAAGTTTTTTAATTCATTTTTTAAATTGTTATACTCTAGTCTAATTTTTCAGAAACGAAATTTCAGTTTTTATTTAATGTTAAATCGAAAACATCAGAGGTATTATTACAGAAAAAATAAGCATTTTTCCGATAGTCACGTGTCAAGTAGCCATTTTTCCTGTATAAGCGGATTTATCTATAAAATGCTTTTACTGTTTTATGATATTGTCACGATCAATAAAAATATACTACATAGACCTCATAATGTTTATATTTTTCCATTATAAGTGGGATATTCAGCGACAGGGAACTAACGATGCGACAAAGTTTGGAAGTTTGGAATACTGATAGTCCGTGTTGAATGATATGATACCTATTATAACAATAAATAACGACATTATGACAATTACTTGTACATTTTATTTCATATTATTAGTGTTCAAAACCAAATTGAAACACGACAGAAATTTTAGACGGATTACAGCAGCCGATCGGAATTATATTTACATAATATAGTATACGTAAATAATAATACAAATCTGCCGCTGTCTGAAGTCATCAAAACGCAAATCCAAACTAACATTCGTCCCATATATTATAATAATTAATACGGATTTGGGGACAAGGCGTACCACCCGTATAAATGCGTCTTTCGTACACGAAAGTATTCACTACCCTCTTCTCCTCTCAAGCATAAGTAATGACTGAGGGTGGAAGAAGGGTCACGGCTCCTCGGGAGATTATTATTCTGGTACATATAGTTTGACATTGAGTTGGCACCGAACCCGGTCATAGATTAAAGTATACATACACTTGTATCTTATAAAAGGCGTAAAGTAGATGTTTGTCTAAGAGCGCCAAAATGTTGTAACACAAGAAGGGCGATAACTAGTTTAATGTATGTTAACGTATTATTCAAGAAAAATCACATTAAGTAAAATTATGTTGTTTTTTTAGTAGTGTTTTTCTTAGGTAAATTTATGAAGAACAATTACGTAGCAGGTGACACCAAAATATATTTTTTAATATCATTATTTTATTATAGACCGGTTTCGTTTGAACCCATAGTTGATTTATAATTAACTTTGACAATTAATCAGAATTAAAGTATATAAATCATTTTTTTTTCTTTCAAAATAATGCAGGTTTTTTGATCATTTTTTTTTTTTTTTTAATCTACATAGTGTATTAAGTAGATCGATGGTGGTGAAGTTTGAGATGAGAGGATTTGAGTTGTATTGTAATTTTATACGGAATCTTTTATATAATTTAGAATCTTAATTTTATTTTGAATGATTATTATTTTTAAGTCGTAATATAGAGTTTGATTATTTACATACCCTGGGGCATTAATTATTGTTCTGAGAAATATTAATTGGAATGACTTTATGATTTTTATGTTGGAATTTTCAGAAGCTCTCCAATAATAAATTTCCATAAGAATCCAAGGGAAAGAGGAACAATTTGTAGATTAATATATATTTTTTTCAAAAAGTGTGTTTAATTTAATAAGGGTCATAGTTGGTGTAGTTTCTGATAAGTAATTTTTTTTTGTTTTGATATGAGTTGCCCATGTAAAGTATGTATCTGGATACATTCTAAGATATTTTACTGATTGCTCAGGTGGCATTTATCTATTATTGACATAAACTAGAGGGAAATCTTGAGGACGAAGTGAAAATTTATGTGGGACGATTCCGATTTGTTTATTTTTGTTCTCCACTTAGTAAACCAACTTTTTAGTTGATTAAGATGATTCTGGGGGTGAAAAAATTCTGCGACCGGATTTGGATAAGAAGCAACTATATTTGTATTATTTACAATAGTTCCAAGAATTATGGCGTCATTATGTCGTTACTCAAAACAGCTATCTGAAGAATAACTATTGTACAAAGTGGAAGCGAGGATACTTTTTTGAGGTACAGGGGCACAAGATTTCAAAAAACGATCGTTAAGGAAGGATTGAATTATTAAACAAGAGAGAGTTTGTAGAAACTTAAGTTTGTAGAGTAGCTCAGGGTGCTAAATGCAGTCAAATGCCTGAGTCACGTTTAAAAATGCTTATGAGCAGTTATGCTTTTTTTCTATGAATGACAAATCTGAAATCGGTGTAATTTGTGAGTGGTTGAATGTTTTTATTTAAAATTAAATTGTGTGTTAGGAATAATATTATTTTGAGTTAGAATTGGGTTGATTCTTTTAAGAAATGTAAATAATCTACAAATATCAAATAATTTCTCATGAAATAAAAAATTGCCGCTGAATGCAATTTATTTTGTAAATATTATTTATTTTTTTCGTATTATGTCTAACCATTACATAACATTTCATGCAAGGCAATGGACAGCGTTATGTTTCTGTCTAGATACAGACGGCTATACGATAATTATAGTTCTCAGCATGTGTATTATATATAAGTCACATATTATAAAGTCTAAGGGGTTAATATTAATGAACTCTGTGAAACGTAAAGACAAACCATATCACCGACGATTACGAGGCCATGATGGGTCTTTCGTATGCAGGAAAATATAAAGGGCACTGTCAAATTGTCTAATTGGCATAATGTTGGTGCAGACGTCTCTCTAAAAGTATCGTTAGATAATTTATACTCACCGTATAAAGTCTAATTGCAAATTGCTACCGATTTTACTGAATCAACAGGAATCATTTCATATAAAATACATACAACAATTTTTTCGAATTAAAGTATACATTTTAAAATATAGGTAAGGCAATCACAATCAAAGAGGAATGTATGGATAAATGTTGAACGGATTTAACAAATTCTATAGAAAAAACTCTTGATTTTTTATTATATTTAAAATTGAAATATAAAAATCAATTTTGTATAATATTATCTTGATTGTTTTTATTTTTTTATTTTATATAAGTATTATTTTATGTTGATAATATTATTTAGAGTAATAAATTATCATTTATCAGCGTGTAAAGAATTTATTCATTTACAAATAGAATAAACAATTATTTAAATTAATAATTACTACTTCAAATTGAATACAACGTTCTTTAATTAAGAAATATTTAGAGAAATATTATTATAATGAACATAAATAATATGATTGGTCTAAATTACGTATATGTTGCATTTTTTATAACGAGAGAATATTATAATTATAACAATAAAAATTATATCCAAATGCTTTATTTCGTAACAAAGAGACGAGCATCAGAAATATCTAACATTCCTTCTAAAGCTCTACACCGAAAAACTTAAAATATAATATGATAACCTTTATTATTAAATCTAAGTTAATTAATCAATTATAATTGGTATGTACACAATTTAATTTAAGATCAATAGTAAACGTAATATGTGTCTATTCGTTCTGCCAAAGGCCATAGTTGTAGAGGCTATTTATAATATAATAAGAAAAAAGAAATGTTTCTAGTAGATAAAAATGTCGTTTACTATTTCATTATTAGTATTTGACTTCACCGTAAAGGTGTATAATAGACAAGAAATATGTTATACGTGAAAATGTAATATCGTAGAGGTGTCTGAACAAATTTGGTGGAATACGTTTCTCATCTCTGGTGACACGTCCAAACTGTATTATTTTGACTGTCCGATTATAAAAATCTCGTCGTTTCATTTTTTTCTCGATCTCCAGCGCCCCGTAAACTTTATTACGATATAAATTTAATATTACGAGTATATAATATAACATATCACTATTACTACACGCACATACGTAGTACATACAAAATAACACATACATATTAATTTATATTTAATACCGTATTCTATTAATGTTTATTTTCGGTCATAATTATGACTTATGATTAATTTTAGCTATACATGACTAAATGAGATAATTATAGAAAATATATCGTTTTTAACATTTTTTATCCTATAAAAAGTAAAAACTAACACGTTGTGTACATATTATCTTCTACACAACTATACAGTCTACGATGAAAAAATTAGATATCACGTACGTTTTCCATTATTCTTATTGTTTGGGTAACAGTAAGAGAACGGAGAAGAAAAAGTATAATCACTTACTATTTTTAAATGTTTTTTTTAACTTAATTGTTATTACTTATTGTTACTACAACTTGTTTTAAGATTATTAAGATATTATAAAAATATGAGCCCTTCAAAGAATTTTTCGTTAAAAACCCTCTAATTGATTAAAATGCTATGCAAAAATGTTATCATCGGACAACGTTATTATAATATTATTGCAATACTTATGATTAATACACGAGTTGAACATTTTCTTGGACATAAAATATTAACGATTAGCAGTGAATATTTATTTTTTTTATATTTTTTTTTTAACAAATTCAAAATATGTATTAAGTATTTTTGTTAGATATGATATTTCATGCAAAATATATACATATATATATACGTTGTATTACCATTGATAAAATATACATAGATGGTTCAAGTGATGCGAAAAATCGTTAACGCTTTATAAAGTGAAATAAGAGATAAAAATATAGTAGTGTGGGAGCCATGCCAATAAATTGTGCTGTTAGTAATTAGTTCTGTTATAAAAATGTTTGATTATATTTAGAGAAAATAGCTATCGCCTTTTTGTTATTAATGTTATCACTATCGTTGCGGAATTAAATATTTAAATTTTAAATTTGCAATGAAGTTGTTATACTTTATATGTTATCTGTTTATAATGTATTTATCTATGTTTTATATAATTATATTACATTTTTTAAATGTCCTGTGCTTGTGGTACTAAATGTTCGTATGTGAATCGTGGTAAAAGTGCTTGTTCTGACTTGAGTTTTAAAACTCTGTTTTCCGAATGATAAAAGTTCATAAAGACAATAGATAATAATCTATGGCAAGAAATAAGAATATTAATAAAATTAATAATTATAATATTTACATATTTCTTCTTTTTATTATAATTTGGTAAAATAACAGGTATTAAGTAGGTTTTAATTAAATTGTATAATACAGGAATAAATAAATGAATTTTTAACCTACCTAAAGCAGTTTTTTTTGTTTGTTTTATCATGTAATACTAAGCTTATACATTTAGGACAATATGTTGCTGTATGCTATTACATTTTTATATTTTATTTTTCATATTTTATACAGTTGACTCAGGTCATAACATATATAACATAACTGTTCGTTTAATATAAAATTCAAGTGTAATACTTGTATTATAAAAATGAAAAGTTGAATATAATTTTTTTATATCATTAGTTGTTTATATTTTTATGAAACGCTGATTTATTACATCTTGATGTAGTAGATTTAAATAAAAGCTACTTTGTAAGCATCACTTTGTAGAAAACGATTTTACAAGTTTTGATAAAATGTTCAATACCACAAATGTCCACAC
Source organism: Melanaphis sacchari (assembly GCF_002803265.2). Classification (NCBI taxonomy): domain Eukaryota; kingdom Metazoa; phylum Arthropoda; class Insecta; order Hemiptera; family Aphididae; genus Melanaphis; species Melanaphis sacchari. The sequence continues at coordinate 502,691 of NW_020271519.1, read as the reverse complement.
TGCAACAAAATATGACATTTTACGCGCTTCTTCACCAAGAACAACATACAAAAAAAAAATGTTTTTCTTTATTAAGTCTATGTGTTGTTGCCATGAAAAAAACTCTCATCACCAACAAACTGTTTACCGTCTAAAATAAATTCACCATTAGCAATAACATTCAGCTCTAAAAAAACAATCCATTTCTTAATACCTAATAAATCTTATAAATTACAATCTTCGTCTTCAATTGTCAGTACTGCGGATATTACACAATAAACTAGAACTCTAATGCACAAAACGATTGATTTTCCATTTTCCATAAAACCACAAAAATATTTTCTGTGACCACTGGTTATACTAGCTATAGTATTATATAATAGATTAAAACATTCATTGCTCAAAAAAATATCAATGGATCCAAAAAGAAAACTGCTTAGAGATACCAGATCAGTTTATTTTGATAGAATGCTATAGGTATGGGATACTTAATGCGATTATAATATGTTATATATTTATAAAGAACAAGATGATATTGGCTGTTTACTAAATACTTGAACATTGTTTGAACAGTTATTATTTATTTTGCATGTTATTTGAGAAATAAACGCTTTAAATGTCATGATAAAATCTGATAAAGGACATACCAACATACAAGGAAACGAAACACCGGATAAAGGAGCTAAGCAAATTGCACAATCAAACCTAACAAAAATACAAATACAAACCTACACTGACATCAAAAAACAAATAAAAAAACATGTGCAATAGAATGGGAAAAGTTATGGAAAAAACAAAATCAAAAACTCAGTGAAATCAAAAAAACAACCCTCAAGTGGCCTTCAAACACCAATAGAAAAACGAAACAATCATAAATAGATTAAGAATAACACATACAAAAATTACACACGGCTTCTTAATGGCCAAAGAAGAACCATCAATTTGTACCATATTTAGAACACGAACAACAGTGAAACACATATTAACCGAGTGTTAAAAATACAAAGAGCTCAGAATAAAAAGCGATCTACTCGAACTATTAGTAAGGTTAGGTTAGGAACCGACAAAGAATCAAACTTAAAAGAAAAAAAATTTCTAAAAATGTCCGAATTATTTAATTTAATTTAATTTACACAATAATATTTCAGTATAAGAAAAAAAAAGTGTAAAAATGTAAAATTTAATTTATACGCTAATAATCTTTGTTGTTGAAGCGGTTTTTTGTTTAATAAAAAAAAAAAAAAATTAAATATTAAACATATTATTTGGAAAAAAAAATCTGATGAAGAAAATAAATTTAATGAATAAGAATTTCTTATTTTTTTGTAGAAACTTTGGCTTTAATATATCTGATATTTTTTAAAAGACCAACACATAGATTTACTTAATTAATTACTTTTACACGACAAACAATTTAAAACAAATTTTAAATAATTTCGTACAAAAAATTCATACGTACATTTTTGATAAAATATAAAAAAACGATTTGTCATATGTATATCTGTAGCTTAATAAATCGTGCAGAGATCATTTTAGTTATATAAGTATTCATTTTATTAATTGTAAACTCCTCAGAAATTTTAATAAAAGTCTAAAAATATTAAAAACATCAGAGTTGAAAAAATTTAAGCATTTTAAGAAATAATTAAAAAATGTATTATTGGTATGCATTTTATAAAAATAAAAATAAATTATAATGAAAATAAATTGATTTCTATTTATTATTAATTATTTCCTTATTTTCTTTTTAACAATCATACAATTTATATTATTCACGGTTTTAATGACAAAGGTTTATAAATTTTATTTTATTTAGTTACAAATCAATGTTTTATTTAAGTTATTAAATCATTACTTATATATACATTTATAGGTTTGTCATATCTTAGATTCTGAGCAGAGCGATGATTTTTATGATTTTACCACGTTTTTTTTCTGGTTGCAAAATTGGCGTAATTGGTACTTTAACTATACTATTTTAGTATATAACTATTAAAATTGTTGAATTATAAAATACCTTAGGCTGATGGTCCATTTCGCTCAAAATATAAAATAATTTAAGGAATAGTTAGATTTAGTAAATAGTTATAATAGTATTTAGTATTAATTTATATTTTTGATATTAGTATTTCTTATTACGATTTGACAGTCAATTAAGGTGTTTTTCCGGCGTACTCTTCATCTCTAGTAAATGTTTTTATCGCCAATCCAATTACGATAATAATTATTTAGTGGACAATTACTTTACTCGGTACCTATTGAAATTCTTAAGTTACTAATTTTTGTGTTCTCATGTTGTCCATTAACTTGGAATATCTATGTACATTTAATCAATGATATTACTTATGTGTGTGCATTATAGTACGATGCTTGAGTATATTAAATTTTGCCCTGTACAATAATGATTGATATTGCCTAAGAAAACAAATTTGTAACAATATTTGTAAATATTTTGGAATATTCCGTACTTTTGGGTATTAATAGTATGGGAAATTATAATAATCATAATCACATAGCACAATATTTTACGATGCAGACCTTCGTGATGTATACTGCAGTTGGATGGTTGGTTGTTGTATTTTAGGATGCTGTTCCTGGAATTATATTCCGAGACCAGAAAAGAAGATAGTCTTAAAAACATTCGTATACATTTTTATTATGTACTAGTTATTATACTTAAATGGATTGTTTAAATAGAATAAGGTTTATTGCAAAAGCAAAAATGATTACTGAAAAAGCATTATATTATCCATTCAGTATTTTTTTTGTTTTTCTTATTATGTTAAACACATCACCTACATGTACGTATATTAAATATTATACACAAAGTGGTTCTTTAAACAGTTTGAATTCATCGATTTATGTTAAATAAAAAAATAAAAATATATTGTTATAACTTATAAGCATCTATACTTATATCAATAAAATTAAGATAAGTGGAATTGAGGTAAAGAGAACTAATGTAAAATAACACCACACAGTACTTTATTGATCTTTTTTTTTTAATAGAAATTGATAATGAAAATATGCTTAACACTGATGAATATTTTACCAAAAAAATATATTTGTTTATACTATTAAATATTAATACATTATTCTAAGATTTGTGATAAATTGTATAAACATAAAAGTACGAAAAACAAATAATTCCACTAAAAAAAATGTATATACGAATCGTTTATTTATAATATTATAAGTTTACGTAATCCGCATTGAGAATACTTAAAGTGATAAGTATTATAAAAAAAAATATCAAATCACATATGAGATTTACATTAAACATTCTCGAATTAAAAAAAGAAAATAAACTAGGATACGATAGTTACAAAACAACATAATAAAATCATAAACGTAATAATGTGTATGTATTATGAATGTATTATCTATATAAAACCAATATTTGTGAATGATAATCAATAGCCACTGTTATTGAATGAATTCTCAAATAAAATGTGAAAAATAAAATACATATATATATATATATATATATATATATATTTAGTAATAGTAAATTATAGTGATATTTTGACGCTTCTGTTATGGTGAGTTGAACAAATTTAAACGCATCTTCCACCAAACGGTTAGCGCAGTTACACATATTGGGCTTATATAGTGGGCTTGGTCTATATTTGTCTTTATTACATTATATTGTTGTACAATAACATATAACGTATATAATAGGATTGCCGGATAGACTATGGACGTTTACGTGCATATATTATTATATCATATATATTTGTCTATCGCAAAAACGAACGTCTAAATATAATATAAAACACACACACACACACACATATATATATGTGTGTGTGTGTGTGTGTGTACTATGTATATATTATATTACACGCGCCCGTCAGTTTTCATCAATACGCATTTTGTACAATATCTATTATTTATACTTAGAATCGAGTGTCTATTTATTATATCATTATTTTTATATATATAAATTCGATGTATAAAAAACGTAAGTCACGTATTGCGTATAAAATCCCTGGAATAAAAAAGAGATCGCGTAGCAGCCATACTCAGCGAACGACGGTATTGATGTGGAGGAAGTATATATAGGAGCCGTTCATCGATTATCTGACTCAAGGTTTACTCTCAAAAACCCTATGGGGACGTAGATTATTTTCACTATTATAATTACATAGTATATTATTATTATATATTTTTTATTGTTCACATCACATTGACACCACCTACGAAAAGACGAAGCCTGCGTCTGTAGCTTTCACATCACTCTTTAACTTCACAATCCATTATCATTAATTGTGAGAAAATTCTGACGACGCATCGTAAATAATTATTATAATTATTTTTGAAATTAAAAATTAGGCATTGTAATATTATTATTACGATGAAAATAATTTTATGATATCATACAAACCCGGCAATGTGGTGTAGCTGGTTTGCCTATACAATACGCCGTTTTAATATAATTATATAATTTAATTACTTTTTTTATTATTTTAACATTATTATACAAAAAACTGAAAAAAAATGATCATACTTCATATAATATGTTAGAAAACAAATCAGGTGATAGAAATGTGTACTTACATTCCTAAAATTTAATCCAGTATACCCATATACATATTCGTACCATTTAAAGATGTCATAGATTTTAGAATCATTGTATTATCAAGTATTGATTGCAATATTTTGGTTAATTATTTTTAGACAAATACTTAACAAAAAAGCAAATAAAGTAAACATGAAAACAACTTTATTTATGAAAAGTAAAGAAAAAAATGAAAATACCTTTTTAAACAATGAATATTATTTATCATATAAAGCAATTTATAAAATAATTATTATTACGCAATATAAAATACGTAATTGAGTTTTATTTATAATTGATAGGATTGATTGTAAGAATACTATATTAATAATTATACATTATATCAATTGAATATTATTTTATTATTTTAATTGTTCCAGTTAATAGGCGTGTGACGTACTTTAAGCATACGCAAATAACGCATTTTTGAGTTATTTAAATCAGTTTTTTATTGTTACATATTTTATTTTTAACCTATTTTTTATTAATGTATTATTTATATTCAAGTTAGTTGTTGTTTATTAAAATTAAGGTATTTTAACGTATATCATGTACATTTTGGTTATTTTACTATTTTGCTATGTTAATCCACCGTGGAATTAAATGCTAGTAAATGACTTGATAATTGAATTGATGTTATTGAAATTGAATTTATTATTATTCATAAAATTATTTAAATAATGTTTATTAAATTCTCTAGAGTGGATAAATAGATTTATTTTGTGAAACTAAAATAATAAAAAGAATACCACTTTTTACATAAATAAATAATTTATAACGATAAATGATAGTAGAAATACCTTTTACCTTTTTTTTTCAGCTTAAAAATCTCATTATATTTTGTAATGACTAAGTTTAATTTATGCAATTCATGTTTTAGTCATGAAAGACCTGTCTGAATGCTCTAGATTGTCAAAGAACATTTAAAAAATCATGAAATCACTCTTTTTGATCATTCTATCTTAATTTTAAGGTAGTCGACTACAAAAAATATAGGATCTGCATTCATAATAATTTCTCGTACTACTTCGAATAATATTCAATAAGATAATTTAATTTAATGGTTTTATTGCTACAAAGCATTTATAGAAACTATTTTTGTAATAATATTTAAAAATCATTTGCATTTGAATAACGTTTGTATTGAAAATATAAAAAATCTTAAAATATTTATGTATGACTGTACTGTATGTATATATTATATTTGTATGTATGTATCGTTAAAAAGTAACATACTTAAACTATTAAAATGTTGATGCCTATATTAGAGGGACTTAGTACTACTTGGATTTATATATTTTATATTATTGGTTATACAACTTTTATTTGAAATGTTGTAATGATAATTTATTGATTTCAGTTCTATAAACTATTTTGTAAATTTCAATGTAAAATATTATTCTGTCTATGTTATTAATTTGTGAATATTTAATATTTATCCATTTCCTTTTTCTGAATAGTAAAACATACATTAAAATAATTATATATTTTTCATAAAATTCACTAAACATTGGAATATTTTCTATTTTTTTTTAATGTTCTGATGTTATAACAAAATCACAAAGTAGTTCTTAAATTCTACATTGTGAATTTGTTATTATTATCTAAATAAATATAATAAATGTATATTTAGAGCTATAGGTCACAATGAAAAAAAAATATATTTTACCGCGTAAAAATGAAAATTCATTTTCAAAAGTTTTAAGTACCTATATGATTCATTTAATTTCAATATTAATATTCATATGGCAGAAATCAAAAATTAAAGTTTTACTTGCTATTCTTTAACAGAACACAACTAAATTATAATAAAATTTATTTGATTATTATTGTTTATCTTAAACGCTAAAATGTATTTTTTTACTATAAATAAATAAGAAACTTGAAAATATTTATATAATTTAAAAATACTAACATGTAATAGCAATATTACTAAATTAATAAATTAATGTTGATTATTTTGTTGTGAAGAATAAATTAATCTTATCAAATTAAATGGTGCATAATTTTTATATTTTAACATAAAAATAATTTTATATTTTTAGTTTCATATTTTTAAGTAAAATTAACTTTTTGATAAAATATTAAACTTGTTTTTAATTATATTTCAAGAACATCAATAATTATTAACATAATAATTACTACCAGTATGTTATATCATCTGATAGTAAAGTTTTCTGTTTATGCATTGACAGGTTTTATCATCGAAATTCCAACAAAAAAAATAATGTACCCTAGGAATATATATTTTGTTGCACAAATTATGATACCTGCAGTCAAACCATCTGACTTATTATTACGACAATATTCTGCTGTCTATTACACAGTATGCATAACTATGCCTAACAAAGGTAAATTATAATAAAAATCATAAAATAATACAAGTATTAAAACAATATTGGTTCTATAATTCGCGGTAACGAGCCTGCGACGGATAGCCACGAAATTTGTGTATGTATTAGTGTGGCGTGGGTGGGGGCGGGCGTTTAAGGGGGTGTGTGCTACCGATTTGGCAGTTGCGTCGGAGGTGTTTGGCCGACTGCAAATTTATTATACGAGTATATTCATTTGACGTGCTGTCGGGAGCAACGGGCTCGTGTTGCCTCTGTGGAAACGTCGCTTATAATGATATATTATATTATTTCGATATATGTATATATATTTAATATTATATACGACGGCAGCCATGACCCGAAAAGTGATAGCCGGATGTAAATTGTGCAATGGTGTACGTTCAGTAGAGGGAAGGGGAGGGGTTGAACGCAATATGGATAAGAGGAGGTAGTCAACTGGTCTAGAGGAAGGGGTAAGAATGGTGAAGTGATCTGAAGAGCGGTTGTGGTATGGTGAAAAGGAGGGGGGTCGAGGGGCGACGAACAAGTTTAAAAATCGATCGCAATCGTCAAATCGTTTGTTTTGGCCAACAAAAATTCCACAACGTATTATCCTCCCATCGGAAAACATCGAAGATATTAATTGCCGGCGCGTACCGTTAATTTCAAAAACTCCCCCAACAATGTTTTATTACCATTATTGTTTTTGTTTTTATCGTATTACTGTGAAAAAGCTCTCTGGCGCACAATTATTTTATTTAAAACATGACAAATTTCCAATCGAAAATGACGTAAAATGATTGAGTGGTTTAATTTCCACGCTGTATAAATTATATAATCGTCGACCTATGCATAAATCAATGGCTACAAAAAATTGAACATCTATAAATATATGTGTACTGAGCGTAAACCCATTCGCGATTAGACAAAATTAACGAGAGTAAACAGATATAATTCGTGTAATAATAAATAGTAATGACAATTAACGAGATTATTATTGTTGTGTCAGTTTAATTTATCATCAGTTTCAGTTCACTGAAATTTAATTTTTAAATGTATTTACAGAGCTTAAAATATTAACAATAACAATGTCAAAAAAACTAAAAATGTTATTGGCTTAAAAAATTATTTGATTTTATACAGTGTAAAAAGATAAGTTTATGATATGCGGTCCTCTTTTTTTTTTTCATATAATTTTATTCAATGGTAAACGAGCTTAAGATTGGTGAGATGAGAAAGGGAATTATCATAATATCATAATATCTTTAATAAACCAAATAGTAAGGTCCTAGCGGTTACTGACACTAATAAAAATCTATTAATATAATAAAGTTACTTGTATGTTTATAGGTAAATGTAATTACCTTTTATAATGATAATAGTTACAGTTATTGATTTTTTTTTTTTATATAATGTATTATTCAATGTTTTTATTTTTTTTTCAAATGTATTATTCACGAATTAGTTATTTGGTATGAAATTATCGACATAAATAATAACGTGCATTAAATTATATATCAAACGTGAATGACAAATGGTAGATTTCTGATGAACCAGTGGTGGTGTCCTGTAACCTTTTGCGTGTAATAAAAAATTTGATATGTATTATATATTAATAAGTGCAGCCCACTCTAAAAATTAGCGAGTTGTAATGGCAAATATTTACTCAATATTACGGCTACGAAAAATGTTTATATGGATTCAATTTGTTTGGTGCGAAAACGAAAACAAATCAGTTACACAAAACAGTAGTTTGTTGTGTTTTACTATAATTATTATCAGATTTTATTCTTAAAATATTACTTTAAAACTATACTGTTTTCAATTATTTGTGATGTTATAACACAATATTTACATGACTGAGTTTCCTAACTACTAAAACTAAACGTACGCGTCAGCAAACATATTATTTAAGTTTTATATAATCCTAAGGTTTTTTACTTTATACATACTTAATTAATTATCTTAAATATTAATTTATCTTTCTCTAAAATTTAATTTAAGAATACATTGTTCAGAAAACTTGCATATTATATTTTGGTGAAAATATTAAAATATTACCGCCTTCTTAAACATTGTATATTATATTATATAATATGGTCGGATAATGTATGAATGTACCCTACATACTAAAAACGTACTCCAAAAAATATATAATTATACTTTTAATTAAGTTAAAAATATAATTATAACAGCTATTTCGTATGTAGAGTGTATATAACTATTTATGATTATTTAATACAGTTATAAACCATCGATTTAAATAAATAAATAATAAGTAATAAAATTATATATATAGATTTTTTTTTTATTTGTCTGCTTTAAATTGATTACATGGATTAAATTATCTGAAAATAGCTTTAACTACTTATTAAACTACCATACGATTTAATAATTTCTACTCATATGATACCATACCATATTATTTATACATTAATAGTTTATATTAGTACCTATCGATATGATTACTTATGTAATACATAACTAGTAGGTAGCTATGATATCATTAGGTATAGAAACTGTAATAAATTAATAATATAATAATAATATCAATAAAAATAATATTGTTCCCGTTTTACTAAAAAATGTCTTGTCTATTGTCAGACATTATTTACGTGTCCTAAAAGCTGAAATGTGTGCAAGCTATTTTTGTACGTAATCATATTTTTTTATTTATTTAAAAAATAAATATTTGTTTTATATATTAGACATATATTACTATACGTGTATACGATGATTTTAAACTGTACTAAAGTACTAATATTGCTTTGGGATTGAGCATTTAAAAAAAAATTTGTGTTTAATAAAGCAGACACTGCAACAATTGCTAGAAATTAAAATTATATTACCTATATTGTTTTTTTTGACATTTATTAAAAAAAAAAAAAACTTTCAAATGATTTTCGACCCTTAACTTCTCTAGAGTTTAAAATCTGAAATGTTTAATTTTATGAAATATATTACAAAAAACATAAAACTTTGATATTTTTTTTAAACATAAACATTGATAATATTAACGCATAAATTGTTGTATTGACATGGTATTACTATATTTGTATTTAAGTTAATAAATATATAATGCCATTGTTATGAAAATATTCTATATTTCTTATAACCAATTAATAAGTCGTTTGATAAATTATAAATTAATATTTATAAAATGTTTATGTACCATTTTTTTAAAAAACCATTATAGTGTTGCTCTACGGTTTAATTTCAAAAAGTAGATAAATGATTAACTTACTCTAATCCATATTACACAATACCCAAAAATAAAAACAGAAAAACAAATTTATTTAATCTTTGGATTCATGACTGTACAATACTATGATGACTGGCGACCAGCTATAAAAATCATTTTTTATATTTCTTTTTTTTTTACCTTACATTATTGTGAAGTATTAATTATTAAAAATATTAACTTTTACTCAACTTAACAAAATATGTAAAACTTCAATACATATCAAATAGTAAAAATAGTAGTAATAATAATACCGAATACATTTAAATCGAAGTATTATGTTATAAACCGTTATATTAATTAATCTATTTCGTTGTTAATATGCACTTACTAAAAATTATATTATAAGTACAGAACTCGATCAGAAATAAACATTAATAAATGTTTGGTACTATTAATTCATATTTTAATTAAGTAGGTAATAACTAATTATATATATAACTTTTTGAGTTTAAGAATAAAGTTATTATGTTTTTAGCAAACGCTATACTAAACAAATGCGAAATTTTTATATAAATATTTATATTATCATATATTTTGTGGTGTGTGAAGATATACCTTTATGGTGACCAAAAAAAAACATACATACATAAATAAAAGATAAAATAAAAAATACAGAGTGTAATGAAATTATATTGTACTCAAAAAGTTAGAGGGGAAAAGGTTATAAGCCTCTACGTGACGTTCCTGTTTTTACTTTTTTTCCTCACATCATTTTTATCCGCGGGTATCCGCATGGCAGTGAGTGCGCGCGCTTGTATGTATGTGTGTGTGAGTGTCTGTTCGTCCTTGAATATTATCCAGGCTGACGCCACTTTATTACTTATACATAATATATAACTTATCTCGTTATCATAAATTATGCATAATTTTAAAAGCCCGGACTTTATATAGGTATACCTGGAAATGGTTTCTGATATATTCGAAAAGCTCGTGTTCGATAAAACATTATAAATCTCTGTCGTATTGTTGAAACCGATATTTTACCGGTCTATCCTTTACCTTTTGCCTTCCCATCGTTCCTCGTCACAGCACAACCCTTGTCAAATCCGCATGTTAGCTAACGGCCAAAGAAATGGGTATGCTGATGATGATGATGATTCCATTTACTTAGGATAACCGAGAGCAGCGATCCGTTAAACCTCTCTCGGTTGCCGGCCATCCGTGCAAAATCATTATTGTTGATGCACATCCGCAGTACTCTCCAAAAGAGCTGTTATCTAGTTGATATGTATCTCTTAAACAATGTCTCATTATATTTCTTATCACAACAATATAACCATCAATCTTAGGTCGGTTTATATTAACTTCACTAATGTACACTAATTCTATAAAACTGGATTATAATATACCATACTGAATACATAACGATAAAATAAACAGAATATATTATATTATACACACATACCTTTAAATTAAAATTCATATAAAAATATGCATAATATAATAAATAAAGCCATTTGAAGTTGTTAATTTTAATAAAAATATTATTAGCAATGTATTATGTAGATGTTACAATATGTTTAAATAATGTGCGTCTACAATGGCGAAATAAAAGTTAGGTAAATCACCTTAGTGAATTTGTAATAATATTACATTCTTAATTTATACAAGAATATTTCGTTATAGATTATCAATATTAAATTACTATTATATGATATTATTGGGCTTATAAGTTTTTTTTTTTTTTTTTTAATTTTTTTAATTTATATTTATAATAAATATTTAAGTAATTTAAGATTTAACAATAACAGATGTTCATTAATTTGACATTTTAATTTTTTTTAATTCAAGCTGTAGGTTCAAATATTAATGTATGTTTCATTAAAATTAAGTATACTAATCAGTATTGCACTTTTGTCGATTAATTTTCTGGGTACTCAGTTAATTAGTAATAAATTGATTATATTGGGTACTAAAATAAAGGGTTGGATACATCGCCAATTGGTCATTATAAAGTACCCTGAACATTTAGCCATAACACATCTGAGACCACAAATGGCTTATAATACTTACAACTTATAAAAGATGCAATTTCTAACATGGTTTTATATAATTAATTTAATATACATTTCTTTAAAATATTAAAATGATGCTGTTTATTTTAATATATTTATATGTAATTGGATAATTTTTAATAAACAATTTGTACTATAGTTACCTAATTAGTAATTTGTATACACTAATTCGGTTATAATATAACATTTATAATAATATGGGCGTCCTCAGACATTTTTTAGGGGGGGGAATTCATTTAAAAAATAAATAAAGATTTTTTTATACATTTTATTTATAGTACATTATTATGTTTTGTCATTATTACAAATAGGTATTATTATATTATACATTTTATTTATAGAACATTATTATGTTTCGTCAGTATAACATTAAATTATTACAATAAGAAACAAATTTGAAATTCTAGGGGGGAGGGAAAGTGCCCCGTATTGCCTCCCCCTAGGGACGCCTATGTACATATGATAATTAATATTTTTAAATATACTTTGTTTAATTTCAATAGATTTAAAATTCGTATCATATTACCAGCTTTTAAAATTATTTCTGATACGTATTTTTAGTTTTTTAAAGGTTTTGATGGTGATTCACAAGTTAAATTCATATTGTACTTCAAACTTGCGTCAATTATATTTAAAAACTGTTTTGTTTTCGAGAAGAATGATAATAGTTTTAGAATAACTTTCTTTAACTATTCGTTACTTCTATTATATTCGTTTACTGCTGTAATTATATCATAGTGTTTTGTAAATATTTTGTATAAAAGTTAAATTACAATAAATTAATATTATTTAATATTATTTTTAGTTAAATAACTAATTGTTTAAATATTATAAAGGTACAACGTTTTTAACTTGAATACGATTGTTACTACAGTAATACGTATATTTGTTATACAGACAGTATAAACGATTCAAAGATCTACAAAATAGTTGATTGGGAGTCTCTTAAGTATAAAATTAACTGTAATTTCCACCATTTAACTTTCTGTACATATATACTATTTCAGAGTTTAGATTTCTTGTATATACTTACATAGTATAGGTTGTTAAGAAACTACGTTAAACCTTAATTGTAATTATAGTGTGTATGGTAGGGAAGAAATACTTCTATAAGTCTATGTTTGTCGTTTAGCGTCGACAATTGCAATTATAATTGTTAACTCAAGGTATAAATACGAAAAGATCTAGGATAGGATATTATGCTAGGCAACTCGCAGGCAGACGTTTCAGAACTATTAAATAATATCGTGAACATAAATTGAATTGTTAAAATTAACTGAATACCGAGGGTGTAATTTATGTTCGTGAAAACCACTGGTTATAGAACTTGGAATGTAACCTTCTTTAAGGAAAACTATTTTGAAGTTGTAACTTACCCAAATATTGTGGACCAAGTAAGAGAGGCAAGTTATGACATTCTTTTTCTACGTGTAACTTTACTAATTGCTTAGTATAAGTGCTTTCTCGATTACAAACTTTAATTTCAAAATTGAGTAATACATTTTGAACAAATTGCTGAAACTGAATTTGTTTTGAAATACGTTTATCTAAATTATATTCATTATATTCACTACTATTTGAATATAATAGATGATTTATTAAATACTCTAAAAACGTTTTGAAGCTAGAATATATTATTGTCATTACTATAAATCTCATTTATTATTAATAAGTTTATAATCCCATATTATCATAATGTATATTATTTTTTTAATTATTAACATAATAACATATAATATTTTGAATATTATAATGATGCGCAAACCTATATTGTACATCATCATTATTTTGTTAGTGTATTTACTTTATTTGTTTTAGAATATTTTAAAAAATATTGGAAATTTTTCATTCAATATTCATTTGACTTATTGATAGCTATTTAGGTAAATTAAGTTGTTGTAAATATAGGTCTTATTTTTTTTTTTTTTTTAATGATCAGTTCTATCGTATATCAAATCTATTACGTAGGTCCACGGAAAAAAAATTAAAATATAGATAAAATTATTTTTAACTAAAATTTAAAATCAGAATAACTTAAGGCATATTAAAAATATTGTTTACATTTATCATATATTTTATATTATAGTAATTTAGATATTTATTTTTTACTTGATGATCATTACTTTTAATTTTTAATTTTTATATTGACATGGGATAATATTTTTATTAAGTCTTTACTTATATATTTTTCTATTTTGCTAGTTACAACCCAAAATACATTTATTTATATGATTTTTAACTACCTACATTTTTATATTTTTTATTATGGATGAAAATAATATTTAATTTCGTATCATAAAAAATAAATTTTCCTACTAGGATAGTTATTAATAACTAGACAGTTATTCTGCTAATACTAGAGTTGGGCGTTATTCGAATGAAATTTTATCTAGATGATTATTTAGATGACATTTTATTCGAATAAATTATTATTTGAATGATTTTTTTACAATCATTTGAATAAAAATGTATTTGATTAATTTAAAAACATTATTATTCGAATAATTTTCAATTATGATTATTCGAATAAAAAATTATTCAACTAAATTTCAAACATTGAAATTTAAATAATTTTCGTTTATTTTATTTTGGTAAATATAGGGTTGGTAAACAGGCACATATTATAAAAAATAGTTAACATTGTTTTTTAAGTTACACGATTGTGAATTATTTTATTATCAGAAAAATGTAAAAATATTTTGAATAAACAAATATCTATCAATAGAAGAAAATTACTTCTAATTATATACGTGTTAATATTATTGTATTGATCAGCAGTTGGCCGTAATGTAGATTTTATATTTAATAAATAGGTATCATGTAACATATTTATAGTATTGTTACAGTATTATATATTATATACGACAATATAGCTACATCTAAAAAAATGATTTGATTATAAACTATGTTCAATCAAATAAAATAACCAAAAATTATTCGTAAACTGTCTTTGAAATTTTATCGAATAATCATGATTGAAAATTATTCGAATAATTGTAAAAAAAAATATTCGAATAATTATCTAGATAATATTTTGCCCAACATTAGCTAATACCCGTATTAACTGTAAGGTGTATTTAGGTTTATAAATATTAGATAGATTAAAATATTTTCATTACGTTTAATTTTATATGTGTAGGTACCTACATATTGTTCATATATTATTGTCTTAAATTTTATTACGTTGGATATTTGTAAGTTTTTAATATTTTATGTAGGTTATATATAGGCATAATTTTAAATAGTTAATAAATTAATTTAATTATAACAACAATTGAATTATGTACAATTACATAAATTATGTTTAAAATTATGATGATTGACAATCAACTCCTTGATTTTAAAATATTAATATAATTTCTAGGCTAGTAGGCTTTGTTTAGTATATGGTAATAGAAAATATGATTATGTACAAATATATTATGACAATGGAAATGTAAATTTTAAATTAGAAGAGTTATGAACAGTGTTATTAACAAAATGCAAATTAAGTAGGTTATGTATTGGTGAATGTAATTAATACATAGCTACAAAACCATTTATTACAAGTTACGGTTTTTCATTTGATATTATTTTATTAACAACACAAAACAATTAAAAAAACCAATTAATTGACTGACACAATTATAAAATATCTCATCAAAATTTAAAATATTTATATTTTTAAAAATATTTACGTTTGTAATATAATGAAATAATATGTCCATATATCTAAAAGTACATTTTACAAAAATTAAATTTTATTGAAAATATGTTATTTTCGCATAAAATTATTTATTTATACCTTGATAACGTTGAAAAGGTTTAATTTGATTTTCAAATTTTTTTTTTAGCTTTTATTTTTATTGACTTCATTTATAATTGAAATTATTTATATAAATATTAATAGACGTTCTTTATATTAAAATTGGTTTCTTTTAAGCCCACGAGAAATACTCAAGAAATAAACATGATGTTTCTTGTTGCATGTTACTATTTTCTATGGTTTTCTGTGAATATCATGCTCGTTAACCTTTTTAACGACCATAAAAAATATACAGCCATTATTCAAGTAATGAAAATGCCATTATTACTTGGTATTTTAGTGTATAAACTAGCAGGTTAGTATATAAATATTATAACTAGAATATTAAACGCTTGTTTAAAAATTTCACGTACTTGGTACTTTATGTAGTCGATTAAAGGATACTTAAATTATATCTGTTTTATTCATAATTACCTAGTTTTAATTTGTTTTGAATCCTTTTGAAATAATTTTTACTTATATGTCATGTTTTTCATTAGTTTTCATTAAAAATTAATGTGGATATATATTGAAAATATTATAATTTAAATTTTGATTGTAAAAAATGTTTATACATAAACTGTGCAATTTACTAATGCATATTAAAACTACTATATTTATAGTTCTTTTATAATTTATTTGTAATTAGTTTATTAAAAATTGAAAATACCTTTAAGTTTCTTTATTCAATTTTTTTTAGGTCACTCACTAACTAAAAAAAATATACATTCGAAATAAATATAAATAATATAAAATGGTAAATCAAGTTTAAATTGTTTAAAACTATAGTATAAAATATGTTTAAAAATAAACATACGAGTACATACATTAAATTAATTATTTAATTTAGTTAATTAGAATATACTTTTTTTTTTTAATGTACATGATATTTTATCTACGATAACATAAGAATTCAATTATGTAATTAGCAAAGTTGGTAACACTAATATATAATGTATATGTTTAATTTGCATTTTATTAAGAAACGGTTAAATTTACGTCAACTTATAATATTAATAGACTTATTGGAACATAAATACTAAGTGAAACTTATTTCTAGCAACATTTCTAGTGTTACTTTTGTTCTTTGCGTTTTAATTCTTTAAAGTTAGCTGATAGGGATGGTAAACATAAATAGCACCTTTCATATACACGCATAAAAAAAAAAAAAAAAATAATAGGGAGTCATTTGGAAATTTTCTTGTGAGATCTGCTCGACCGTTCAGTTTCCACTTTACACAGACATCCGATATCAACAAATTGACAATGTTATCGTATGATATATTTACCATCAAGAGGTCGGATTTCGTATTTAGTTCGGAACGTGCGTTTTACGGTAGTTATCAATTAGGATTCATCAAATTCAATAACGCCAAACGATTTTTGCCATGGTAAAACTATGTTGAAATGATGTTACGAATCAAAATAACAAATATTATCATTGTTCATTGATAACAATAATGGGCACTTTCTTAGTAAATAACAAAAGCTTAAGAACTTCTTTTTCACAATAGTATATGAAAGAACGCTCTACATGGTTTAGTTTTAAAGTTACGGAATTTCAAAGTTGTGGTATTCTTTTGTGAACACGTGTTTTACATATAAATACGTTTAAATAAGATTTAATAGTTTAATCAAATAATTATTTTAACTTATTTTAAATACAAATAATTTTGCTTAAATTTTGTATATAATCAGAATTTAATTATAATTGATGAAGAAATCGAATACTCGTTGTTGAGTATAAGACTAATTATCTTTGTACTATAAATAAATTTGGTTTATATCTCAAGAGATTAATGTATCTAAATTAAATATCATTATATCCCTTCGGACATATTTGTCTTGATATTTTGATTCTTATGTTGTCATATAAAACTTTTATTTTAATTACTGTTTTTATTCTTACTAATATAATATATACCATACATTTATTAAAAATAGTTAAACGTTTTTAAATACAGTTTAAATTTTAAAAATAACAGAAAATAAAATAAAATATTATTATGGTACATATTGTACAATAATTATAGGTTATAGGTACAATATAGTCTATATTAAAAAATAGCAAGTCTTAGGTGAAAGTTGAGTAGTGATAAGTAAATTAAATCATTTGAAACTATGATCACTGTAAATTTCTTAGGAATAAATCATATCCAAAATAATCATGTAAATGAAAATATTAATTTTTTTTAAAAATTTGAAATATATTAATTTATAATTAATTAATTAATTTGTATAATGAAAAATAATACTAATTAATGATTAAATGTTATAATGTAGTATACAGAAAAATTTATAAATAATAATAATGAATAAAACATAAATCAAATATTTTTAATGTGAGATATGGCACGTTAAGTAAAACAAAACAATAAAAAAACTAACGTAAGGAAATATTACATCATATAGTAAAAACTGTCAAATAAAAAATAAATCGATGAATATAATTACATTAAGACAATTAGTATAATATAATTTTTTAAATTGTATTGTACTAAAATATAAAAACTTTCTACGGTTTTGAGACGGTTTGTGCCTATAAAAATAATCTTGAAAGTTAAGTATTTTAAAATTTAGTATAAATTTTTTTTATAATTGTTTTTTTTATTTACATATGATTTATATCAATTTAAATCACACGTTTGTTATGATAAAATATTTCTGTAATTTTTAGAAGACAATTTTTTTGTCAAATACAAGATGAATTGAGATATTTGTTCACATCAGTCACAAAAAAGTTAGTGGCCTCAATAGCACCTTTTTCAATTTATTCACCAAGCGTTTCTTTTCGAAATAAAGTAAAAAAAGCCTCAGGATTTCCCTCTGTTTTGCATCACGTTACAGTTACTTGAAATCCGTACATAGGAAGGATGATATAAGTCTCAATTTGCTACCTAACAAAAAGAAAGATGGTAGAAAAGGTCTCACATCGGGACTCTTTTGTGTGGCCTATTTGATTACACATTCTCTCATGTACTTTACATGATATTCTTAAAATATATTTTCAGTTTTAAAAATTCTATCTCAAGATATTATAATGACAAATATATCGCATTATTATTTCGATCAGGTTTTTATTCAAATAAAAGTATGTCTGATAATGTATTGAAAAATATATAATATTAAATATACTTATAAACCATTTATTTTTTACTATAGATTATGAGATAAATTATATATGTTATATGTATACATTTATCATTAAAATATGTTTTCAATATTTAAAAATACCATACTTAATAAATTTATTATTTATTAATTTCAGTGTTATATTAATTAAAGTTGTTCTCAAATTACCTAAACATATTCTAACAAGCAACTTATGTATTATAAAAACGGTTAAATTTATGTTTGCTAGACGCTTAGAGGTCCATATAAAATATCTATTTAAGAGTATTAAAACTAACTTAAAACACTTGTAACATTTTTTTTCGTATTTTTTTAATACATATAATCTCAGATAGTTTTAAATTAAGTTTTATTGAAACACAAATAAAATAACATATCGATATTAATAATGTTTATTTTAAAGATTCAAAATTTATATTTCTTTTTAATTTTGAAAAATATCTAACTATAAGATTATAAGTAAATATATTAATACAATTATATTTACATTCTGTATGTAGGTATCTTTACATTATTTTATTAAAATAACTATATTTTATTATTCAATTATATAAATTATATAAATTTATCAAAAATACATTATATTATGTTTACATCTAGCTTTCTAGACTACATTATTTTAAGTTATGTGAGCATGTGACTACTTCTTTTATAGAGATATTAATGATTCTATTTATCTACCACCATTAACATAAACTACATAGTAGTAAAATAATTAGCCGAGTCATTAACATCCGATATGTTTGTAATAGATTTTATTTTTAACTAAATGTTATTAATGTGACTAATAGAAGCCGCATACAACATATATAGGTATAATTAAATACATTAGAAATACTATACTTGTATTTAATGAATCACATTATATTATTTTAAACTTTAAACTTAAAAATATATAAATATTTGAAACTGGATGAATCATTTTGAATAATCTTATGGGTTATTATGTAAAATAGTAACATAAAATATACAATAAAGATATATTGAGAGTAATATCGACTTTAAGTTACACGAGAAAGAAAGCACTCATCAGCTAAACTTTTAACAGGGAGGAGAGATTATACTTTGTCATTAGTTAATAATGTCGCATACCACCTGCGTCATTAAAGATGATATGGTGGATTTTTGGGCATAGTTCCAGTAGATAATATTTTGGAAAGATTATGAAGAGTAAGTTTGAAACAAATATGTAATTATTTGTCTTCGTAAGCAATCATTTATGAAAATACTGTCATGTGTTGGAAAAGAGAATTAATTAAAGCTTTAAAATTTGATGGGAAATTTGTTAGCTACAAAGCAATATTAGTTGATTGGAGGTGGTAGGGTAATGTTTTTTTGGTGTTTGTCTTTTGTCCTGATACTACATTAATATTAATTAATAATAAAATAGAAACTTTTTTTGATTAACATATTAATTATAAATAATAATAAAACATGAAAAAATAATGTGTAATTTAATTGTTTACATGTATAATTTAAGACCCTGATAAATTTTTAAAATATGTAAATCGTATTTATAATACATAACTAATATTTATATTAAAGCATACTTTTTATATAAATAATTACATTTAATAATATTATTTTAACTTGAATTGAGTTGTGTATTTTTAATCGTAGTTGATTAAATATTTAAGTGTAATTAAAAAAAAAATCAACTTCATTTACTATCATAGTTTTAGTGTTATATTCAACTAGATATCATCTTAGGTAATTTTTTTCTCTTCTAATTAAAACATAGACTAAATTAACTTATAATGTTGTAGATTTATTATGCCATATAGATCATTAAAGATTCGTAAAATACAAATTCTATTTTTCACTGTACAAATTGTATTTATTCTATTCAGGTCATAAAATATCGACTAAAACATAAACTAATGTGCCTGTGTGGTTTCTTGTTAATAGTAATCAATAACAATGTAAAACGGTTTCGATTGAAAAAGGCAATGTTCTAATGTCTTATTTTTCATTTAAATTTAATAATTTATTTTTAATTTTTTTTCTGAACAATACATTCGAATTAGTTGATAGTAAATTAAGTTTAGAAACATAAATAAAAAGTCAGTCATAATCTAATAATAATAATAATAATAATAATAATAATATAATATAAAAAATTTATAAATATATTTATAAGTACGTATAATAAAAGTAACTTTAATCTATAAATCATGTTTTATTAATATTTACAGTTTTATCGTGAACTATAGAATATTAAATTATTTATGGACAAACATTTAAACTGAAAATCTTCAATCTACCATAAAGATTTTTGACAAAGAAATTGAGTGAAGTACTTCATGAAAATAGTAGTAAGAAAGTTAAGTGATGAAGTTTTATGGATATTATATTGTTTTACGATATTTCCATAGTTAAATAAATAATAAACAACGCGCTAAGACTACGAGAACAGCTATTTGTATACAAACAATAACTAAACTATAATTAATTGCCTTGACAACCATGACGTAATACCATTGTCCACAGTATAATTCCAAAATGTGAAAGAAGGGTGCTAATATTTTTTTCTTACATATCAATACTATGTGTATAAAGTTCATATTATAACAATAAATGTAAAATAAATATTTAAATAGGTATTTAAACTTCTTGTAATTTATGTATTTATTGGTTTTTTCGATTTTTTCCTACAGAAAAAGTCAGTTTTCTTGCATGTTCATTTTTCTTTGAAATAACTATAGCTTAATAATAATAATAAAAAAAAAAATGTGTAAATTATCACTGTTATTATTGCGATTTTTTTAAATGTATAAATAGAAATAGAAATATTCTATTTAAGAAGATATATTTTAGAACAAAATTACCGTGACTTCCAAATCCATTGAGAATACATATTATTATGAAATTAATCGAAAGAAATGAGGTTCATGTTTTTATCATTTGTCATAGAAATAAATAATATATTAGTTTTAAAAGACCCTATTTCTCACAAACAATCTTTTTTTATTTCTTACATAATTTCAAATCATTGAATGTTAAGAAATATATATATTAATTATATTTAATATACATGTATATACATTTATACATTTATTTGTTATTTAATAACACATGCACTTAATTTACCCAAATGACCTTTGTTCGGTTAAAATTAGCACTTATATATAGGTAATATAGCTCATATGTAGCTATTTTAATTTAAGTCTGTATTAAATAAACGGAAAATCTGACAATTTATTAGTGATCAAGTTTTTCTTACATAAATATTAGAATCTAAACAACACGTTAGTTATTTGCGTATTAATATTATGACAGTAGTATGCGTATCTAATAATATAATTATAAAACTTAAGTTAGTTATAATCAAATATTATTTTAAATATATTCAAGTTCTTGATATTTAAATTGATAAAAAAAGTTTATACAAACTAAATTTAAAACAATAGTACTGAATGGAAATACTATAAAGTATAAACTAAACAAAAATAAAAAATATTTCGACTATTATTTTAAAGATTTTGATTATACCAACCGTTTTTTAATTGATTGGTGTAAAATTTAATAGTTTATTTATTGCTTTAGACAGACTGTGAATAATTTTTCATATTATTCAAAAGGGATTTTTTTTTTTTTTTTAAGATAATATCTATTATTAATTCCTCATTTTTCAGCATATGTTTTATCAAAAGAAATTCTAATAATAATTTTTATTTTTTTTTTTTATGTTTAAAATTTGACTGTTGCTGTAAAAAAAAATTTGCACGTATTTGTTTATTCTATTTGCCACGTCGATGTGAATTTCGGAATGAAATAAGGCAACGAGTAATGAAGCGAAGTAAGTCAGTGTAAGAGATATATCTTAATGCACTGTGCGTTGACATTTTCAAATTACCACCCCTTCACTCTATTTTGCGCTCGTTTCGGAGTCCTTTGGCAGGTAGCCTAAACAATTTCGGATAAAACATTTTATCCCTTGGCGTGGATCCATGGTTTTTGGTGTTAGGTGAAGGGAAGAAAGCAAAGAAATGCATAGATAGGATAAAGAAAAACAAAAAAGAAAAAACAGGATTTTGTGCGAGAAAAAGTGAGAAACATATAATAAGTAGAGAAAGGGAAAAAGCGAAAAAAAAATCTGTTTACCCCAAGTGAAATTTTATGTGGCACTAACGTTAAGTTAATAAAAAAATTATATCTATGCCGTGTCTCTCAGTTAGCTGAACGACAGGGCTGAATGATGAGATAAAAATTCATATTGTGGTATTTTTTTTTTTATTTTTTTTAAATTTATTTTAAGAAAGTAAACTTAACTTTAATATTATAATGATTCCTGAATACATTTATTTCAATAAATGATATAATAATGCAAATCATGATAAAATAAAATATAATACAATGACGATACTTTAATGTCTTAAAACTAAAAACATACTTTAAATAAACAAAATTTTTTTTGTTAAAGAATATAATTTTAACACGGTAAATTACTTAATTCAATAATTTTTTTTTAATGTTTATTTATTTATATTTGAAATCAATTCTGGTAGTGTAGTACAAATAAAATATGAATATAAATATTAGATAAATATATATACTTCCATTAAATTAAAATATATATATCAGTATTTAAATAGATCACAACATTTATAAAAATAAATTTATAATACAACCTATGATTATAAAAAAGTTTCTAAGATTATTTTCATTTGTGTATAGATATTTTTTTTCTTATAAAATAAATTATAACATTTAATTTTGTATTCATCAAAGATTTAAAGAATAATATTCTTTCTAATTTTATTACAACATTAATAAAAGGTCATTGGTTAATCTGGTGCAGGTTTTTTTTTTTTTTGTAAATAGGAAATTTTTGTATTCTCTAGAGTGTTGTCGAGAAAAAGAAACCAACTTTAAAAAAAGGTTATTCCTAAACAATTTAATGTAAAAATATTAAGCTACGTAAAAATATATAACGAATAAAAAAGTAAACTGATTAATATATCAATTTTTCATCGTCAAATTATCAAATTTAAAATCTTTGATTGTCAATGAAATAAAGAATACAATTTTTTTAGTGTCACGAAATTATTTGCTGTAAGATCTTAGTTTTTTTTGTAATTATTTAAGTGCATATTATATTTATATATTAATTTTTAAATTATTTAGAGTGGTGAGATTAATGTATTTATTTTACAGTGATGTAGTTTTTTTTTTTTGTATGTGAAAGCACAATAAATACTAAGTAGTTTTAAAAATTTACTTGATTTTAAACTTTGAAGATTGTTTTAGATAGAAAATTTGATCTGTTTTTAACGTTAAACAGGTAAAATTATCTGCAGTATTTTTCTGTATAATTGAAAAAGTAAACAAAAAAATAAGGAAAAAACATAAATTTTTACACAAGTTGACGAAATCGATTTTATTTTGTATTTGGTGTAATTCAAAATTAATAACTACAGATACGTGCATTTTTTTTTAAACACTTTTTAAGATAATTTTCTTTATATGTTAACATTTTTACAATAATGTTTCGACTCTTATTGAAATATTTAAAATTATTTGAAATTTTTGATTTATTTTTAGTTTTTTTTTTTTTATAGTTTTGACAAGAAATTATTAACTAGGTAAAAATACTTGAAAATTCAATATAAAGTCCCTATTATATGCTGTTTTTAAATAAAAGTAAAAATATTTAAAATCCAAATTTAAATTTTTTTTAATAATCTTTAGTTCAAATAATGACAAATTCATGAAAATCTGTAAATCGTTTTGTTCTTAAAAATGTATAAAATATACAATTCATAAAGATAATGCTAAATATTTTAATTCAAATTTCTCATATATTATTAATAAATAATAAAAATATAAAATATATAACCACAGTTTATTATTTTTTTTTAAGACATTTTAAATTCAAATTTAGACGAAATTTTATATTTAAGCTAAGAACGATAATATTCATTATTTTATCATAGTTAAAAATATTCATCATGGGAGATATACAACTTTTACGTACATTATTATATTTTATACATTCAATAATATTTTTAAATTTAATGTCTTACGAAAATAATTAATTTAACCTATTGTAAAACTGATAGTAAAATAAATTATTCTTCTTCTTAATATCGATAACAAAAAACATAATATATATACTTAGATTGATAGACTGTCTCCTCTCAGAAAGTTTTTTTTTATGCAATTATATATCACTGTGATCAAATTGAACACATCCGTAGAAGTATTTGAGTGATTGATTCAATAGAGTGGTATCCACTTGCCACCTTTTTATATAAGATAATTTGTAAAAAAAAAAAAAAAATAATCATAATTTGTTCGTATTTTAAGTATAACATATAATCATAGAGATGCCTATATTTTTAATATTTTAGATGATCACTTATAATTTTTAATTGGACTTAAACCAGTTGATATTGGCTAATATTTTTTTCAAATATATGCATTTCAATTTTTATAAAATATATTAAAATCAAATCTTCATAATATGAACAGTTTATAAAGATTAAATAATTAACTGTGCTTATAATAATCATTTTTCTACATTTTTCAGTGCTCTAATGATCAAAATTTAATTTGATTAAAACGTTATTTAATAATAATCTTAAAAAATAATATATATATAATAAGAATAGATTCTCAAAAAATGTTTAACTTTTGTTAATTTTTTAATGTTTTTAATATTTCTAACTAAATCATTTTTACCTTTTTTTTTTTAACATAATAATTGTAGTTATGAAGAAAAAACAACAGAATAATACATCTAATTTATTAATAAGACTATAATAATTATCATAAAAAATTATTTCATATAATTCAAATATACCTAATTCTACTGATGTACAAACTATATGGCAACATTGAGTTAAATAAATACTGATTTATGTTTATCCCGTTTGAGTAGAAATCGAAATTAAAATTTTGAAATATTATAATAATATTATAACGTAATTTGACGAACTATTTTAACTTGATTTTGTGGAAAAACTAATGGAGACATAAATTTAGTTAATATTTACAAAATTATCTAAATACTCGTAACATCAAATTTCATTTGAAAATTGAAATGTATAAAAGTTCTTTCAATAGCATTCGGTAAAATATTCTCTAACTGAAACAATTAGAGCTCAAAATAAGATTTATTATGTATTTTTAAATTTTAAATCTAAAATGGTATTACAATTATTTAAATATTGATTAGATATATTATTGTTTATTATTAATAACTATTTTGTTTAGAATAGATTTAAATTATGATAATGTAAGTCTCATAAAATTATCTATTTACCAATAATGTATTATAATTTTTAAATTAAAAACATTCTCAAATAATATCACATAAAGGAAATATAAAAATTACATAAAAATGAACGTCTAAAATATCTCGTAGGATAACTTTATGAAAATCAAAATATCTTACAAAATGAAATAAGTAAAAAGTTTTGATTTTTTATAACAACTTCAGTATGGATCAATTATTAAAAACCAGAATCAATAAAATAATAATTATTAATTGCCAGATTATTTTACAATAATTATTTATAGTTTTTAAATTAATAACAACGTATAAATTGGAAATATTGATTTTATTGAATATTTTTGTATCATAAATATATAACCATGATAAACATTTGTTTATAATTTTAGATTTAAATTATTAATTTATTCAATTAAAAAAAAAAAAAAAATTGCGAACTTCTAAAAAAATGAGATTTTAAATGATGATACAGCTCTCTGCAGGTACTATAACTAAATGTTAATATTGTTGAATATTTTTTTTTTCAATTTAAACGAACACAGTTTATAAACGTTACCCTGCAAACGACTAAAACAATTCAATGATTTTTTTTTTTATTATAAATAATGCGTATAAATTATATTTATATACTATAGGTATTAATGAAGCGATTTTAATTAAAATATCGTCTCTACAGATTAATTATATAGCCTATAGTTGGTATAACTATTTTCAGTCACAACATAAATGAATTCAACATACAACTGACGTTTTACAAGTTTCAATATTTTATGAACTATTTAAATATCAGATGATTATATTTAAACAGTCAATTCAAGATAAATATTAAAACAGAGAAAGACGCGCAGGGGAAAATTTAAATAACGTACAATTAATCGGATACTTTTTCAATTTGCACGACTATTTTTTCTTCGTTGAGTAACAAATCTTTTAAATTTATACTTATACTGTGTCATTCATACTCTAAATTATGCTCTATGCTCTAAAGTATATAAATTTCACTTTTAATTCTGAAATGCCAATATATGTCCAATATATTTTCGTTTTACTTTGATAATATTTCTTAGCAACAACGCAGAACGTGTCATTACTCAAAGTCAAAACGATATGTGTGTAATAATCGGTCTTCCGAGAACAAAACGTGTTCTTTTAGAAGAACAAAACGATTGATAACCGTAATAATAATAGTTAATATTTTTTCTTGTCGGATTTTCTTAGCTATAATATTAAATTTTAAACTTTAGCTATAACAGTTTACACATAAGAATAACGAGCACATCAAAAAAACCTTATTATTTTTTGATAAACCATGTATTATGTCTATTTTATCAAAAAAAAAAAAAAATAAATAAAAAAAAGGAATTTTTACGGTATTACAAAAATTTTTTTTATATATATATTTAATAAATTATAATGAAATTAATCGCATTTTTTAAAAATATTATGTTTAGTAATAGGCTTACCAGTTTTAATTTTTAGATTCCCTATATTTTTCTTTTTAATTAATGTATATAATATCATTAGCTATAAATTTCACTTAATACTACATTATGATGCATGTTTCTAAATAATAATAAAAAATAATATTTATTTTTATTAAAAATAAAATATGTTTATACTTCAATTACTTTATTCTAAATATATTAGAAATTTCATCGTAATCAATCGTTCACGTTCTAATTTTATGAACATAAAATTGTTCACTAAATAGTAATAAAGTTTATAGTTTAGTTTCTTTAAAAACTCTTAAAGATAAATTATGAATAATTAATTTTATGATTAAGTTATATAAATCTTACAATATTTTGATGAAGTTTTATTTTAAGTATTGAAATTGAACTTGAATTAAACTATAAAGCCAAATCAGTTTTAAAATGTTGAATAAGAAGTGTTGATAAGAAATCAAAACTTATATTTTTCTATTATTTCTGTCGAATTTAAAATACATTTCCTTTTCAGTTTCAGTAACTCGGCATTTCTACATTAATAAATGTATATAATTGTCAATGTTTAATGTTATAAATTCTATTGTATATTATAACAGTGTTAAATATTTTTTATTACGTGTTTATACATCTTGAGTGTTTTTGATAAAATATTTTATATTGCTAGCCAAGTATATGCGAATATATACATAAAGGCATATGATTTTAGTCGTTTTAATGTTAAAGTGCGAGTTGTATATTTCTACCAGTTGGTAGTCTATACATTTTATATATTTTATCGTTCGCGAGTATATTATGCGATAATATTAATATATTTCCTCATAAATCGGTAAAGTGATAAAGTAGAGAGTTGAGCTGCATACATTATGTTTACAGTAAATGTGTATTGATGAAATTCTTCGTAGTACATTATTTTGGAAGAACGATTTGTTTATGAATGTTTATTTGTTATTTAAACTCCAGATTTTACAATCATATTAATATGTATACAATTATGTCTAAAAGAGTATGTGATGTGCTTTTAATTTGAACGAGGCCTCGTCACTTACAGTTTGTATTAAGTATTAACGCAATGCAAAGCAAAGGTTTAAAACTTTAAATTTAATTTTGCCTTAATGATTTTAAAAATAATTTGAATTCTAAAAGTTCATATTTGTGGTACATAAAATGTATAAATATTGTATCGTCTTATAACAATAAGTAATAAGGTTATATAGTTAGTTATAGTTAGTTAAAGATAATTTTGATCGATTTTGAATTATCAAAAAATTTAGTGATTTTATTCGTTGATGACTTATTATTTGATCTAAAGCGATTAAATTACCATAAAAACGTTAAATAACTTAATTGTATCTTACTATTGTTATTAAAAATTAAATTAATTGGTTAGGGATATTTTTTTTGTTTAATACTTAAAGTTTTATATAATATAATACAGTTATGATTTAATAGAATAATCAAATAATTTTTTTTAACTACAACATAACCCCTAAGTATTAGAATCACTAAACAAACCTGTGTATAAGACTCTTTTTACACTCATCGTTTCATCGATATTTCTGCGTGGTTTTATAGTGGTTTATAGAACAAGTATAAAATTACATGTCAAGTTCTAGATGCTTACTGTATATAAAATACAGCGAAATTGAATCCATTTTCATTTTTAAAATAACAATGATATAAGCACATATTATTATTATCCTATATGCATATATTTGCTTGTTGTGATATTCAATTTTATTTTCTAGGATATTAATGTAATTTGTGAATTCAAAAAGGAAAAAATATATTTTGTACAATAATAAAGTTCTTAAAAAAAATCGTAAACAAAGAGCACGCAATCATATAAATAAACATATTTAAAGTTAAAAAAGAGATATTTATTAAATTGGCTGTTTTTTATATCTAAAAAATTGCATTTAAAATATGAATACACGTATGAAAAATACAGAATGGCATTATACTATTATTTTATTAAAATATAAGCTATTTGAATCGCAAAATGTAAACATTTCATAAGATCTGTTTTTTATGATAACAATTAAATATAAGAATCATAGAGAAATTGTTATGAGAATGCTATTCTTCTGATTCTTAAACAATACATAGTTTAAAAGTTAAAATTATACATAATTATCATATTATTATATGAAAAATGTTATATATCATGCATGTTCAAATTTACGTTAACATTACAAAAATAACATCTGTATAATGTATATATTAACATAATACAATATAAACACTATAATATATATACCAACTAAATACAAAATATTTGAAAAAAAAACTTGATATTAATAGAACCTTAAATATTAAAAATAATATTACTCTACCTGAGGCGAAAAATATACTAAACAATATTATTATAAAATTGAATATATCATTAGTACACACTACACATTGGAAATACATTTGTGACAACTAGACACAACAGCCATAATAATAGATATTTAAATTAAAATATTTTAAGTAGAAAATAAAAAAATATTAATTATACTCAAAATATACATTAAATTGTTATTTAAGGTTTTAATGCAAAAAAAAAAAAATGAATGAATAAGCTCATTGTTAACTTCTGTAATGAATTGTCATGAAAAAAAATGCTAAGTAGTCAGACATATAATAATTTATATAACTATGTTCAATATATAATTTTATTATAATATATTATATTTATATTCGTATACTTATTGCTCATATATCGCTCACACCAGTATAAATAATTATTAAATGGATTACTTAAAATCAATAGATATTAAAAAAAAAAAAGTTGATATTCTTAAAAACATGTACGTATAAGTATCAATTTAGTTAACGAATCAAAAGTATCTAAAATATGTATAAGTACATTTAAAATTACTTATTATTTAGTATTATCAGTTGTTATTTAATTATTTTTATCCAAAAATATAAATTATCCCGAATAAAATATTTCAAACAATAACTAATATATTTATTTATTATATTCTTAGTGGTAGTTTAGTTTTAGATGAAATATTTTATTTATGATTGTATTTAAGATAATTATTTATAAGTGAAATTTAAATATACATTTTATTTATGGGATAATAGCAAAATCTTAAACAACTATGAAAATTAAAGTGATTAATGTAAGTGATGAGTATATATTTTTAAATTATATTTGAATATATTATACTCTAAATAATATGCATTTTAATCAATTTAAATATTTATGATATAAACATAGTTTAATAAATTGGTTTATTATTTAATACCAAGTCAGATAATTTTTTAAGCCGCGTATTTTTTTTGTTTCTGAATTTTATAAAAAAAATACTTAAATTATTCAGTTTTAAGCAATATACTTAACATTTAAAGTACAATATTGACTCAGTAAACATAATTAAATATATGTATATATATTATATATATATATATATATATAGTATATAAATATTTGGTTATTTCATTTTGTATGTTATAATTCTCAGGAATGTAACGTTATTAATTGTGATGGTACTTTTATTTTTACTAGTTTAGTGTTCATATTAAATAAAATACATTAATCTATTTTGGTTAAGTTTAACTATTTAAAATATAAAAATATATATAATGAATTTTAACTTAAATTATTTCGAATATTTTACAATATATATTTTATATAAGGATTTTGTTGAATACACTGAATAATTATACTGGGCTAAGAATAATAATTATAAATAATTAGCTAACTCTAAATGATGAAAAAAAAATATATATTTTAAAGAATTTAATAATAACTGTTCTTATATTATATAAAAATATGTTAAACTATTTATTAAATACTTACGTAGATGTAAGGTTATTTTAATTTATTATATTTGTTGGTGATAATCTAGTATTTTAAATCAATTTTTATTTGAACTATAAAATTGTCTTATAATATAAAATCGTAAGATCAAAATACACACATATGTTATTCTAATTTATTTCAATAAAAATTGTTTGACTGGTTATACAAATATTTGATACTAAAACAAACGCATATATTATTAAATTGCTCTTACACTTTAGAAACGTAACAAAAGATTTAATACTTTGATAATACACTTATTCCCAGTGTCTTATGTAAATACGTTAATAATAATAATTTATCAAACTCGCTTAAATAAAATTACTTTTGAAATATAAAGAAGAATATTTATAATGTTATTTATGTATTTCACCAAAAGCTGCGTTAGTGTTCAGAGAGAAATATTAATAAGCGTTTCAATGTAAATCTAAAATCTTTTCTAACACAAAAAATTTAAGTTATATTTATTGTTATCTCAGGTACAGAAAAAAAAAACTAAGTTATTTTCTGAAAAGTTTTAATATTATTTTAACATAACGTTTGCAAAGACACCATTGTTGTTAAATTGTTTTTGATTTTTCTGAGATACTACTAAAGTCTTTATTCCAAGAATCTTATTTTCTGCCAAATTTAATTTAATATAATATTAATTGGTATTTTATTATGCTCACATTTCATTCTTAAAATATTTTAATATCACAAAAAACCATCTGTAAGAGTTCTCTGATACTGTATAAATATAAATATTTTTACTCGTTTTCACAAGACAATGAACAGTATACTGACTGCTGCTTTAATACCCAACAAAGGATACATTTCACTCTTAA
This sequence comes from Melanaphis sacchari, assembly GCF_002803265.2. Classification (NCBI taxonomy): domain Eukaryota; kingdom Metazoa; phylum Arthropoda; class Insecta; order Hemiptera; family Aphididae; genus Melanaphis; species Melanaphis sacchari. Next base: position 470,338 of record NW_020271519.1, on the reverse strand, counting down.
ACTAAATTCTTTACAAAAATGTTTAAATGCGTACTCTAATTTAAAAATAAACTATCGATATTAATGTAAATTGACGTATTCGTTTTTTAAAATTATTATCTGTCAATATTTTAAGATTCTTGTCTGCGTGTTCTTTACCAAAAACCCAAATCTCAATAACCTTTTCCAATAATCTGCTTAGTTTTAATTTTTTTATTTTAAAAGTGTTAAACAAGTGTTTAGTGGAGCATTATTACAAAACCCGCATTGTGATAGTAAAGAAAAAAAATTGAAAATTGTATAGCTAAAATAGTTTTGTAAGTACTACATAATATGTTTGAAAAAAAAATGATAATTTTAAAACAATTTTTTTTAATATCAACAAACCATACAGATAAAATTAATAAAGCTGTCACGTGATTTATAACGTCTATAGAATATGTCACGAAGATTCTTTGTCCAAAAATAAAACACCAATATTATATGCATATCCATAGAATATAATACATCGTTTTGAAATGCAAATCGTCGGTGGATTAAAGTCTATTCAAACAGGTTGAAATGATTTTGGTCCGAAAATTCCCAATATTTTATTCAGGGCCTTAACCTGTAGAAGCGTATCCATACTGTGGGTTTAAAATGTTGTACTTACTCGGCAAGACGCGGGGCACGTGATGTGTGCCATATGAGCGACGACGCGTATATTATAACACGTTTTATATATTACCATTATACAATATAATATACAAGTATATATATATATATATATATATATATATATATATATTATGGGTATAACGTGCATGAAATATAATAACAACCATATTATATACTTGCGGGGGCGGTCGGAGTAGTATAATATTATTATATATATGTGCAAAGAATACATGCCGCCGAGGCCGAAGCTGAGGTTTGGAGATTATATTATATTTTTACGGTTATCGTTTTCGTTCTTTCCGTTTAATTTTCTCTGTCGTCTACGGCGGCGTATATTATTATGGTCTTGACGTCATTGCTATGAGGCCCAATATACACTTATTATAATGGCGTATAGTTGATAAGCGTATACGTACGACTACACGAGACGGGCCAAACGACGCAGACAACGCGTTTTGCTGAAAATATTATATCTGACTCGAATACTGCTCGTACGCATTTTATATACGGCTAGCAACCAGCGACAAAAATATATAACCGTAAAAGCGTTTTCGTGCGATCACTAACGGTTTAAATCGGTTCTCGCGGAATCGGCGCGTTTCGTGATGATGACAAATACGACGTTTCTCGTCAATTTTATCGACACACCAACAGTATACGCGATGAAAAACAATCATAAATATCGATGACGATTTCCATTCATGTTGTATCGAGTGTTAGAGCTTTTGTTCGATAGATTTCGACTCATCCACCTTTGAAACGAGCATAATAAATATATTTTAAAATATTCCTCGGCCTTGTATACTACTATTATGTAAATAAAACACACGATCAAAGCTAAACGCTTTTCTTAGAAAACATGCATAACCCGTCCAATTCACCTTGGCACTCAGCAACCATTGTGCTTAACAAAATAAAAAAAAAAGAACAGTGACCGTCCGGAAACTATATTAAGTTGAAAAAAATAAATATTACCACGGATCGAGCAAGTACACAAAAGTTGTATTTTTCATAGTTTTTCGATAGGATAAAAGTCTGGCGATGTACGTGCAAACTCAAGTGGTCACGTGGACTACTCTGTTAACTTATCCCCTTATTACTAGAGATGACAATACGTATAAGAAATTAGAAGATAAAAGTTCATCTGGCGTGCGATTCGAACCAGTAGGTAGTTAACCACAATCCTTATACACGTCAAAAACCAACTGGTCGTTGTCTTATTATATCCGCTCCAATACACTTTTATAATATCAATCATGCGGACGTGAACACTTAAGTATTTCCATTGCTAAATTGGATAAGATTAACTAGTGTTGTAAAATAATTTTTGTATCACTATTTTTCCGATTAACAAATGTCAAATAGACACGAATATATTGTAATTATGTACATAATACGTACCTAATTTCTGTATTATATAAATACTTAAATAGTTGATGTCCATAGACATTTTTCAAACTTATTACACACGAGAGATGAACTTTAATTATTAAATATTCATTTTTTTCAGACTTTCAAATGTCATAGGCATTGTGTAGGAGACGTAGCAAATACAGTTAGATAGCGATATTTTTAGTATGAAAAAAAAAATTATATTCTTATTGATAGAAAGAATAGTAGGTTGATTTAAAATGCGTGGTATGTAACGAGGTTACTAGGGTACCCAAAGTATGACGTCAAGTCAATATTTTTAATGTATGGTGCAAAGCTGTCGACGAATACCGCGTTTATTACCCATCGCGATCATGCAGTTAGTAGTTCTTCCGTATTATGTAGTTTGGATATAAACAAACCACAAGAGTATTAGTATATGCTATTTTGATAAAACGATTTTATAAATTATTCCGCAGTTGCCATAAGTAGATTTCGTCAACGATAATTATGACGTTTTTATGTAAATAAAATTAGCGTGTATAATAATGTCAACGTTTAATATTCTTGAAATTTAATCGTTAACATGTCGACTGTTGAGTTGTTCTGAAAGCTAGACTATATTTAAGTAGATTAAAAAACGTAATTTGAGTAGCTCATATAAAAACTAAATTTAAATTAAACTTTAAGCTATTTCAACCATTATTATTGTTATCTTTTGGAATAAATCTAAAAAACATTATTATAATTTTGCCTGTCACGTATTAATTTTTATTTTTTTTAATGTTAGTTTTTGTTTTTAAAAATCAATACTCCAAACAAATTTTGAAACCATACAATTTATATAAATATTAAAATAGAAACACTTATTTTGTATTATAGTTTCAACCAACATTGTATTATAATTTGTATTATCTCTAACCCATTTATAGAATGTATAATACAAAAATTTAGTTTATTTTTGGACTTTGGTTTAATTCTCAGAAACATTGAAATCATAGTTTAATCGTTAATTACACTTAGGCGTTTATGTGTAGTTACATATTCTGTGCATTGATTTAAACATAAATATACCGAATGCGTTTATTGATATTTGTGGTTTATATTAATATATTCTTTGAACAAAACTATATTGAAATATTTTGAGTATTTTCAATGATAAATTGTTTTATATTCCGTGTTTATTTTAATTTTAAATGTTTATTTTGAAGTACATTATTAACTCTGTTTGATTCGAGCAATTTAATAAATTAATATTTTAAATATTTTAAAATATTCTACGGCTCAATATACCATACGTGTTTTTAGACATTTCAGAAATCAGTTATTAAACAATTTATATTTACGTATACAATTTGCATATTAAACAATTTAAAAAAAATACAAATAATATGTTAGTTTGTAATTGTTTATTTATAATTATTTTAAATACAATTTTTAAATAATATATGCATAATGCTATGTTTAAAACCTGCAAACAATATAAATAATACATTTGTTATAAGTTAATGTTATAAATAGATGTAATAGCATATCTTACATTATATTTCATTTAACATTTATGATTAATATTTTTAAAATAATAATTAATTTATATTAATTATTCTCAATAACATAAAATGGATAGATCAACTATGTATTAATAATTATTTCTAATAATTTATCTTAAGTAAAATTTATAAAATTATTAAAGATTTAAAATCAAAAATTTGCATTGATTGTGTTATATGATTACACTATAATTTATGCAAAAAATGTTTTGTTTTAATACAATTATTTACGTCATGTAAACATGTAGTGTATATATTATAAAAATAACGTAAATAGTTTTATTAAAATTGCTGGTTAGTTTTCATTCGCGTTTTAGTAAATTCGGACACCTATACATACCAGGTATCACCAATAGAACAAAGTTTTTTTTGTTCTCGTTGGTTATGCATATCTAGTGAGTGTTATCCGGCACCCGTGTTATTTAAATGTATTCAAATATTTCGAAGGATTTAATGAGAACGCCAAAAGCGCTTACACAACTTCTCGAAAATCGTTCTGCATTGTGTTTGTTAACGTTGTGCTCTTTATCTCTATCTTGTTCTCTCTTTCACTCATCCATGTTTCTTGCTTTGATAATAATATTCAACAGAAATAGCAGAATTACTCAAGTAAAGACACTCGAGGCTTTGTTAATACGCTTGTTGGATTTCAAAATTACACACTTTTGGCTAGAGCATCAACTGTTGTACCTATATATTATTAAATTATATTTTTAAGTAAGTACCGTAAACCATTGTCAGTGTCACTAGAAATTATATGTATAATGTATAACCTACATAATATTATACAGACATATCAATTATTACTAATTAAAGGCGATAACAGTTGTTTTAGAAATATTTTAAAAATTATGTGGAGTATTATTATCTAGACAATGGTGTATAAGATGTATTGGTATAAGTATGTATTAAGTAAGTTTCAAATCATATGCTTTAAACGTGTATGACGTATGTGTTAAACTGTTAACACAAAGACATGGATTTTAGAACACATAGTCCATAAATAAATCGTTTCTTTACAAAATATTCCGAAACACGTTGAATGTTCAATATAATAGGAGTGATTTAATTTTACACTATATTTTATGTGAAAATGATATCAATAATTTATACAATTAAATTTAAATTTAATCAGACACGTATAACGACCACTGTTTTGTTACCTTTTCACTGTTCATCTGCTATTACTTATTAGTTAGTTTCTAGTACGCAAATTAAATGTATTTAGTTGCCATCAAGTGTTATCAACGTCAAATTGTACGACGATAGCAATGTAATTGGAAGTATGAACGTTTTACAACTCTGTCAGCATTTGTCATTTTGCTAAATTACTTTTAATTATTTCGAAAACAAGAAAAGTATAATTTTATATTTCAGTGATTTCTTGCTCAAAATTATATATGATTCATACTAGCAAATATTAAAATGGAATTTAATAATAATAATAATAATAATAAATCACACTGATTGTTATAGTACACAGAATGTAAAAAAGTATAATAATATTGTGATATATCGATATGTACCTATTTCATAAAATACACTGTTTACTATAGGCATAATAATGAAATTATTTTTAAAAAACTATAAACATACAACTTTTTGCATGAAAATATTAATTTATATTTAAACATATATTTTCAAGTACTCAGAATAATTATTGTAAAAAAATAAATAAAATCTCGTCTATTTACATAACTAACGAATTCTGATCATTCTGTTGTTATGTTAAACACAATATTCAGATTTTTTTTTTTATAGTTCACAATGTTAATAATATTCTCCAATAAATGGTTTAAATTTCTATGAATGGCATGTAAAAATATTTAAAAGCTAGTTTAAAATAAATACCTAGTAAACACTAAATATATAAACGTTTCTATATTCAAATATTTTTTGAAACTACTCATCCGATTATCTTAATTTTTTTTTTAAATAAAAAAAGTACATTTTGAAACAGTTTTTAAGCCCATTCTTGATTTATAAATACTTTATAAGTTAATAAAAAATTTAAATTGAGTTATAAAATTTCAAATAATCAGAAAATATTTACATTTTTTTTTTCAACCATGTTATCAATTATTAATATAATTAGAAATTAATATTTTAATTAATATTGGAAGTAGTATAACAATAAAAAACTTTTTTTTTGTTTTTGTTCACATTATTAAAACTTTATAAGTTTTTGATTTTTTGTCCAGAGTGAAAAAGAAATCAAATTTGAGTCGTTCAACAAACAGATAGAAAAAAGAAAAATCATTTTAAAAGAATGCTGTTGTTAATTGGTCAAAAAAGCAACATTGAGCGGAACAACTATGTAAAGTTGATACATCGGAAATATTATCTATACCAGCGTTTCTCAACCTTTTTACTGTGGCGCCTCCCCTTTTTGAATTTTAATTTTTTAGCAACCCCCTATATATATTTCATTTTTTTGTATACTCGCATAGATTATTATTAATTACTATGATAATAGGTAGTGTACACGATAAAGTGTTTTATATTTATTGATTTTATTTTTTCATTATTTTATTTTATTGTTTGAACTTTAAAATTTTTGTATTTAAATTTTAAATCATACGTTAGCAACCCTAATTAATAAGTTGGCGACCTCTAAGGGGGTCGCGACCGCCAAGTTGAGAAACACTGATCTATACAGTATACACCAAATCTGAAAACCAAAATATTATTTATCTACACAATTTACGCTAAATTTTAGAATAAGAATTCTAAATTTAACACGGTTGCATTTCATACAGGCAATTAAGTGCATGAAAATAGACAGTAATATAATCTGTGTCTGTGTGTGTATACATATACTTTCTTTTTTTCATCTATTCAAAATCAATATTTATATTTCAAGAAAATAATTTCAACGGAAAATGCAATTAATATCTTGGTCTAATTTTAGATATACGTCTAACCTGGAGCCCACACATAAAACTTAAGCATAAAACTGCCAAAACTAGACTTCACTTTTTAAGACCAATTTCATCAAAAACCTTTTATCAAATTTACTGATTATACTAATTGTGTTGTATAGATTAAAAATGTTGTTTTAATAACAAAATAAATTCTTATTAAAGATATTTTAAAGATATGGACACGTAATAAAACTTTAATTTATCTTATGTATGTAATCAATCGCTGTACCTACAACTTTCAGATAAGTGTAATGTTTATATTAAAACAGAAAATATCTAAGCTAGAAATATAATTATGAAAATATGTCAAGTACTAAAAATAATATCAGTATATTTTTCATACATAATAGTAAAGTAAAAATAAATTTATGTTAAACGACACAATAGTGCGCATTTATTCTTAAATTTGTGATTTATGATCATTTAAAGAATTAAGCCTAAGATATGTCTGAATAGAAATATATAATGTAACTTTTGGATAGCATAAATCAAAAAACCGTTCGTTGTTATTAATGTTTAAACGAATAAAGAAATGATGAAGACGTATTTCACGTACATCTGACAAATGGGCTGTTAAAAGGAGGAATTTAAACTGATCGTTGCAGGATTTTCACGAACTATACAGAACGATGTGACTAAAACCTTGGCACTGAGTGATAGGAAAGATCAAGTTGAGATTATACACCGTAAACACATAATATTATAATTATTATTATCGTGGTAGTTATAAATAATACTGATAATACATAAATAATTACTATCATTGCTTGCATTAATATCTAAAAGCAATCTGTATGGCACACGAGCTTTAAATACAATAAATGTAACATACGTTATTTTTCAAATTAAATTTTTAGTTTACAATAATAAATATTATTTGAGGAGTTGTGCTAGTTAAATTGGTCAGTAAAACTATTTACGTCTCGTGGATAATACGTGGGAAGGATAAAGAAATCACCTGTTCTCTTGGTTTGTGTTTTTTTTAACGTAATTCTAATATTTATAATTTTCATATGGATGCAATATTATTATAAACTAGAAGTGTTTGTCAGTATAAAGTTGGACATAATACAAATCCCTCATAAATATAATGCGATATTACTGATATTTTATCATAATATCTATTTTTTGAAACTCTTCTACTTCTCATGAATAATCTCTAGATCTTCTATTATGAAGAATCATCGAGGACTTTCTTATGTATCGATACATAATAAAATTAATACTTAAAAAAGAATTTAGAATTCGTTTTTGTATTAAATGTAATAATTTATTTATTTATGTAATTTTTATAATGTGTAAATTTCAAGTTTTCAATACGATGTTAAAACATTTTATGTAATATACTCTTCTGCGTATCTACGTGTATGAATAATTTATACTATAATGAAAATTTCGAACTTTGAAAACTCTACGATATCACGATGTAATATTAACTCTTTTTTGAAGACTGAATACTTGTTTTTTATGAACGTGTGTATTTTATATATTTTTGGTTTTTACGAAAATGTATCCTATACTTAACGTGGATAATAAAAATGTACAGATCTAATATATATTTTTACTTATTTTATCAAACCATATACAAAAAAGAAGAAAGAAGATATTATTGTAGTATTGATAGATATTTGTTTTAAACTGTTTTTATTAAAACTGTAGATTTTGATTCAGTACATTACTAACAGCGTCCATTTAATGTTTCATAAATTAGTTCAGTAGTAATTTTAATTACAATGACTAATTTAAGTTTTATACGTTGCCAATACACAGTTTTATTGAAAAAAAAAATTGATTATTTGTTCGTTTAAATCATATAATAAGTCATTTGATTAGACTAATATTATTTGAAGGCAAACTAAGCTAGAAATTGTACTTGGCCGTTTTCCAGAGTACAGATTTTAACAATAAATAGTTTTTGAGTCACTATTTTGATCAGCTAATTAGATTTTGAACTCTGATAAGCGAAACGATCGTCATTTACTTAATGAATGGTCTGCAAATTGTTTACACATCTTATGAGCTTATTGCCGGAATCGTATCTTAAAATTACCTGTTTATTGCTTTAAAGTTATGATACGGGCGCGTTTAAATTGATTATTACACAATAAGATGTTAAATGCCACTGTGAAATTATAGTGAATCGAAAGTTTTTTTATAACTTTAATAAATTTGTTTTTCTATATCAGCTGTACTTCTGTCTGCATATTTTTTATTGCTTAGCCTTAACTAGGTAACAGAATAATATTGTAATGGAAATACGTTATGATTATTGTAATAGCCGTGCATTATCATCATAACCGACTATTAAATTGTGCTAAATCTATATCGTTCAACGGATTACTTGTCGAATTGTGTGAACAAAGATGTTAATTATACGGGTCAAAGGCGCTTTCTATAAGTCTGTTCTATGCGGTAACGAAAGGACGACAGGACGACTAGGTGAGCTTGTTGCGACGCATAAAGGATCAGCTGTATAAAGCGTCTCGCCTGTTCTAGTGAATTAAACCACTACTATGGATGTGCCCAAATAATCGGTATAAACATTATGTTATTATCATACGATATGTGATTATATTATAATAATATATACATATATTATCACATATTTTATGATACATACTGCACTGTCGTATACTGTATTATATGTTTATGTGTGTAAATATTCAGCCATTCGTGGTTCATTACTCCGGGTGGTCAGCAGCCGTACATAATATTATAATGTACCTACATAATATGTGTAATGTGTATTAACACAACGGCGGATAGGTCAGACTAGTCGACGATACGCGTACACTTCAGTTTATTGTATTATGACCGACTAAATGCCATTTTAGGTGTGTTATAATAGTGGTGGTTTTACCAACCACCGCAAACGCAATGTAATTATAGGTAAAATTATTATAACAATTAAAAATGTTTTCTTTATTTTTTACCAAAAACTATGGCTCTGGCAATAGGGGTCATTAGCCACCATTTTTATTAACATTAATTATTATATAGTCAACTAGTTAGTTTCGGTAGCGTTATTATGGGTATACCTAGATTTCTTTTTTCATTTAATCACATAAATATAAAGTATATCTCATTATCATATTTTTTTTTATGTATTCCGATGTTTTAAAAAAAAGAGTATGTTAATCTTATATTGATTTTAATGGCCGGACAGACAAATTTTTTAGCATGTGTGTTGACGTAGTGTATATTGGATATTGTAAGTCAGTGTGTTTTATTATAAGCGATTCGTTAAATTGACTAAAGAAGAATTATACCTACATGATGTTTCATTAGGTTTATTATATGGGCGGAGTTTGTGTGCCATTCATGCAATAATTATAACTAAACACCTTTTATATGCGAATCATGTCATTTATTTATAATTTTATATATTTCTTTAACTCTTTTAATTTTTATTGACTAGTATTTGTTCCTAAGCTACTTGTCATATTTAAACAGTATACATATAAATATATAATTTTTTAGTGTATCCATAGTTACTTTGTGTGTTACTATATGTATACTTTTAAACATAAAAATTCGATCATTTCAGACAACATAATAATATAATACAAATATAAATTAAAAATATGAATTTGAAAAATTGGACGATTTTATACCTAAAATTACACTCAAAGAATGAATATTATTGTTATATTGTTGTAATAATAACTTTTTTATCGTAAATGGCTACTATAATATCATTGTAAAATCAAAGTCTACAAAACTAATGATTAATATGGATCGTCTGACGAATTTAATGTATCTGGAAACTTTTTTAAAAACATGAAAACTTAAATAAAAATACAATTAAATTCACTTAATTAATTTTTCTTTTCAATTTCCTGAAAAGGTATTATTTTTTTCAATCAATTTTTATCGTCTAAAATTTACGTAAATTGTAATTTTAACTTTTACAAGTATCAGAGGTTTTACTCGAATGAAAGCTAAAAGTTGAACGAAATATTCCAATATTGACCTCACAAAAGCACAATTTAAATACTATATAGAAGAACTAATTCAAATTCACTACAAATCCTTTTTTATAAAATTTAACGTATTTAAAGATTTATAACATATAAGCATGAAAATTTAACTCACAGTCAAAAACTATACCAAAATCAGTAATTGTGTTTCTCACAAATAACAAAAAACTATTATTAATCACATATGTGTAAGTAATAAATGTTCACGAGTCTAATATAACGATATTGAAAGGCACTTTAAAATATTAAGTTCCAATACACGATCATTGGCCCACCTTACTAAAGAATTAATATAATTTTGTAATAATAAACAGTTCCCTAAAGAATTTATTTTTAAAAATAACTTAAGATTATCAGAAAAAAGTACGAAACAACAGTTAACAATAGAATTTTTCATATCACTAATAAAATAGAACAAATAACAACGGAAAAAGTTGTCTCTATGGAATGCCATAAAACTCATATGTTTTTATTATTAAATATAAATATATGAAATATGATATAAACTTTATTCAATTAAAAATTACAATTTCAATTATTTCTTAAAATATTTTATATTTTTATAAGTTATATATCCTTTTTAATGTATATATTTAATATTTATTTAACTGTTTTATTTGTAATAAATATGGTAGATATTGTATTATTTTATTTATTTTTAATTAAACTTTAACAATTTAATGTTGTATCTAAAGAAAAAAAGTGTATTGGAAATCAGATGAAATACTTGAAAACACATGTTAAAACTTATGAACGTTTTTGCTATAAACTTTTAGATCTAGAAAACTTTTCTAACATTTGTCACTGCAGTTACTAAGGATGACTTATATAGATTTTCTATTCCAAAAGTATTTATTTTTCGTGTTTTAGTATACCAATGTCTGAAAATGAATATAACTAGATGAATTTTATTTAAAAATAATTTGTGTGTATTGTTATACAATTTCCTGTCAAAAATTTAATATTTATGACTTTAATTTATTATAAACTAATATGTATAAAAAGTTTATATTTAAAATGATATATTTTTTAACAAAATTAATTTTGTTTACGGTTACTTTAGAATATGAATTAAACTTACAAATTTACAATAGAATTCAAGTAATTATCATTTAACATAAAAATATAATAAATTAATATTCAAATAAAAATAATATTTTAAAATTGGCTTTTATATGTTGTCGTATCAATTGTTCAATAAAAAATAAACAAATTGTTAAGTTCTTTATATATTCTTCAAAATAAAATAAACATTTCCAGTCTGTTTGAATAAAAGTACTGAAAAAGTGAAATATTAATAAATCAAAGAATTTTCTGTAATCGTTTCAATCTGTGGAAAATCAAACAAATCACCATTAGTGTAGAATCAAATTTTATTTGTAGTATTGACTTGAATAAATAAAATTAATTTATCATTTATAGAATTCTAATTGTTTTTAATTAATTAATTTAGTTGGATAATAAAATCTTTACCTTTCAGTTTCTGATAGAATATTTTCTGACTTTGTTATTTATTTATACTTAAAAACTCTATAGCTCAAGTAATAATTAAGATTATAATATTATTATTGACAATCATAAAAACATTAAAAACATAAATTACCTATTCATTATAATCAATTATGTATCACTAAAATTAATCATTAGAAACAATAATTCTTAATTGCATTATCATGATAGTATTGATTATTATAAAATAATATGTTATATTTCTCATTATTTTTAGTGAAAAAAATGTGATTTTGTTGCATATACTTGTATCATAAATTACTTAATCCTAGTATTCATTTGAATGCAACAACTTATAAGGTATTTATTTTTAAATTTTTGTCTGTTAGTAAATGAAATATATTCATTGGTTTTACTATGAGTTTTTTTTTTTATTTTTTAAACATTTTTGTATAGGAGTTAAAAACTTAAATACTAAATAAAAAATAATTTCTATCAAGCTTCATTATTCTTCAATACCTTATCTAGACTATACCTTCTATGAAGCATTTTTTTTTAGTAAGTAGTTTCTTTGACATAAATACAACTAAGAACATCATCCTAAAGTGTTAAAAATAATGTTAATAAACGCGGTTTAACTTTATTTGGCTATAAATATTTTTTTAAAACTGATGATTTATCATTACTTTCAAATACATCATCACTATATACTAATATTTAGAGTTGTACCTTGTGAGCGAAACCAGACAAGTATCCCAACATCTAGAATCTGCATTCTAGCCGTCAAACCTTTGTGTCTATATAATTTGTTAGTATTTTGTTCATTTTTAAATACTAATAGTAATATTTATATTTTTGGAATCAGAAAAAAATCAATTTTAATCAAATAATAATAAATTTATGTGTAATTGATTTTTCAAAAGAACACATATTTTAGTCGACGGGAATTTCAGTTTAAATTATTGCCGTTGTATATTATAATTATTAAATTTAGTAAATGACATGATACATTTAAAACAGCTGTAGCCAGGATAATAAAGCGCAATAAATAAAGAGACGTTTTTTGACAAGCAGCAAAATTGCATCCAATATAAGCCTATACAGTAAGACCTTAATAAAGTGTTTAGTTTATATGCAAATGTAAATGTTATTATATTATTATAAATTAGATTTTAAAATAATTTATTTTAAGAAATAGTATATCTTACAGTTATAATACATTGTATGACAAACTTTGTTTTAAAGAACTATTCATTTTTACAATTTTTACTTTAAAGTTATTAAAAAAATAAACATATTATTTGTATTAGGTAAAGGAATTATTAATTATACACGTTTTTATTGTTTCACGATTATTAGTAATCAAAACCTCAAATATATATTCTATTCATTATTGTTTTTAGTTTTTATGTATAATTCTTTATATTGAGGTAAAAATAAAATACAGTGATTAGTTAATTTAGTTAGTTTAACTAATAATAAGTAATTGAAAGTAATATTCATCTATTGAAATCGCGAATGTAACGTTTACAATATAACATATTATTTAAAAAATACTACTGAAAATCAATCTTATTACTGTAATATTTGCATTATTTCGTTTATAGTCAATGTAAAAAAATAATTATATTTTTATAGTAAACTGAAAAAATTTACCTTAAATATCATTATAGCAATGGATATACATTTCGTTATAATTCTTTTGCGATGCTATTTTTTTATTTTCGTATATATTAACTATTTTCAGTTGAATAATAATAATTATTATCATAATATATACTTATATATAGAGGATGGAGTGCATGAGGTAAATCAAAAAAAAAAAAAGAATGAAAAAGATAAGCACGTACTCCGAAAAATTGTCTTTTATCTAAAGGATCAGTGAAGTGCAAACACTGGTGGACTGTATAAGTATTTTTTTTCTCGGTTCAATTTTGATAACATTTTTTTGCTTTTGGTTTTGACTCTAACTATCCCTCGGGGTTATTGCTTTATGAACAGCTTCCTGTTATTCGGATTGCAAATGTCACGACTCTGGTCAGTAACCACATTGACGACAGTGTGTAAAGTCAACAATCCGTCTGAAACCATTCACTGTAATATTATTTTACTTAAAGCGTTTATTTGAACACTCGAAACAACTAAGTGTACAATACATAATATAGGGCGATTATTTTAACAAAGAACACTCATTCTATTAAAAATATTATTAACGTTATTACGAAACACATTATATGTTACAAAATATTGTTTTATATTTTATCATTATTATTTTTAAAATTATTCAATGATTAATATGTCAACATAAATTTTTATTTTCGTATCTTTATACAAAATTTGTTTCGGAGTATTTCGATCTATCGATATTGTTTTATTTTTACCACTCACTAAAACAATTTATTAATACTTTGGCAAGAAATTGGTTTAGGCTAATGGTTTTTGCTTATTGAAATTCTTAAATCTCATAAAGTATTTAAACATCATAATATATTGTACTTGTCGTGTACGGTGTAGTTGAGCTTGCGTTTCGTCTATGGTTATCAGCTAAACGTAAACAGTTTTAGCTGAAAAATGATGTAGTTTGGGGATAGAAAACTCGAAGATAATTTCCATGTTCAAGAGATGAATTATTTTTTTTTCTAAGACTACAAATACTAGATAATATAAATAAATAGGTAATATAAAACAGTATCTAAAAGTTCATATTTTGTGCAATGATGCATGTATGTTGGTGTATAAAAGTTACTCATAGTAAAATACTATTGTCGGACGTACATTATATAATATATTATCCCTCTTATCCCGCCTTATGTCTTGTTAGCTTTGTGAAACCATCTAACCACTCGTTTAAGGCCGTAAATTGTACACGAGAACTTCGCTAGACAAGTTTGAATCGAGTTAAGAGGATGTAAACGTATCGTATTTTACACACACTCATTATTATTATTGCAAAACATATTTTCAAAATATAAAATATGTAGCAAAATTGTTAAACTTAGAAAAATAAACTTACATATTACAAAAATTATTAATGCAAAGCATATTGATCAATTTCTTACCGAGGGGCGTCTTGTATGCTATTAAATAGGTGTTTTAAAGAAACAAAGTAATCTTTTATTGGTAATTTGTATAACAAAAGTTATGTTTGAGCGGTATGCATTAATTTAAAACAAAAAATATAAAAAAGAGTTTTGCTTTAGTTGATTTGTGTTAATCGGAAATTATTATTTTTTGCCGTTTTTCTTCAAGCCAACGGCGTGTACCTAAAAATTTAGTATAGAACATGCATACTAAATATTATATACCTACAATATTACACATATTTAAAAATGGGCTAAATTTTACGTAACATACATTAATTACGAACTATAGTTTTTATTTACATGATTGAATAATTAAACACATATTAAATGAGGCGTAAGGATTATAAAAGTGTTTCATATATGATGTATAATACACACATAACGTGTAGACACAATTATATTAAATAAAATTGAAAAATGTAAAGGAAAACATTTAATTCGTTTATTGATAGATAAAACAAAGCGTCAGGAAACCTTATTAAATAATAAAGTCCACATGTCAAGTATAGTTGACATCAGATGTTTTTGAGATTACTCATATTTTGTTAACTAATGTTGACATGTAGAAATAAACTCGTTTATAGAATTATTACACAATAACATGCAACGTACGATATTATTCTTTAAAACATAACAGTCAATTTCATCGTTCCAATTTGAATAGTATTTTATAATTTAAAAATATTATTATAAAATCCAATGGAACACTAAGTACATATATTTGTATATTGTGACTTGACTAAGTTGTGTGTTAGCTTGAAAACTAAAACAAGTGAAATTAATACACTAAGTTTTTAATTTTTTCAATAAAAATACTTTTAATTCGAGGTGAGATTAGCACGATATTATTATAGCAATATTGTAGAGTTTATAACAATGTATACCTATAAATCGTATCAATGTAATATATTTGCGTTTGATATCTTTATTTATATCAGTTTGACACTGCATTAGTTTAGCTGATAATCTGTTTGAAATATTCTCAATGGTAATCCAACCAATAATAGTCGTAGATACTTTCCTATTATATGCAACGTTAATACATGATATACACAATAAGATAAGATAAAACATATTATACTATCGACTGAAACATATCTACTGTCCGGATGTATATTTAAATAACGTGGCTAGGTTTCTGTCATCTTGAGAAGGTACTTCTCGGTAAATAATGTTCTTAACGGTTTTAATTTATTGTGAATGCCGGAAAGGTATTCCGTCACGCTATTCAAATTTGAATAAGGCGTGATAAGTATCCAAGTAGAGATATGTTCACAATGTTATGTATTCTTGTTAGTCGATAATTACATATTTTATTCTACAAATTCTTTCATATTGTAAAGTTATTGGTTTTAATTATATATTTGAGTAGACTTTTCGAAAATTGATGTACATATAATATTATTATATAGTAGCGTAACTTATCCTGAACAATTTCCGGATTATTTTTTTTTTTTATATATACATAACCATCGGAACAACGTAAGCCCTTATTTTAGTTTATTTAATATAAAAAATAAAATATTCGTAGTAAGCTACGGTGATACTTTAGTAACATCATATAAATATAAAATAATAATAATATAAGCGTGTAACACAATAAAGAAATTAAAAAAAAAACCGTTAATCTTAAATGAATAACGGTTTCTTGTATATGTACTGTTTTTAATAACAAAGTTAACAATGTTATATTTCATTGGCGAAACCTACGTTTATAACGCGTCACTGAGGGTTTCGGAACGCTAACAAAAAAAAAAAAAACAACTGAACTTTCGTGCATTTTACGAAAGAGTTCCTACAAAAATAAAGTTTATTTATTCTTATTTCATAAGCAAATGTTTTATGATACCATAAATAATTACAAAATGCGACTTTTCACCGGACACAGACTTCTTCCACTGCATATAACCAAAACACAATAAAACACTCTTGGATTACAATCTAGATCTAAACCTTGATGTCCTAAGGGTTCCAGCCTTTTATATAATCCAGGGATGGGCAAGATGTACTCTTGGTTATATAATGTAAATGAATCGTGATTCCAGGTCGACGAGCAAGATTTTCCCCTTCGGGAAACCACTGTGCAAATTCCTATAAAAAAGATACAAACTTCATAAAAATCTATTTAACTGTATTTTTCTATGCGTGACTGAGTTGCTGTGGTTCTGAACTGCAGCTGTCTTCTTTTTGTTTTTTATCATAAAAACAACCTGTATTTATAAAATATAGTATGGACGTTATATATATATAATGTAATACATTAAACATTTTCGAAAATCAACAATAAAAGTGATATAAAAATAAAGTATATAATTTAATACTGTAATATTTTAATGTATAATACTATATTAAACCTTACCAAACTATTTCAATGAAAATCTATACAATAACAACGAATTATTAAACTATTAATATTGTTTATAGGTTTATTAATTTTTTTTCCCTAATTATTTTTTTTATTATTTATTTGTTTGAAGTAAATACTGTCATTCTCATACTATAGATTTAAACTATTTAAGTAATTTTTACTATGAAATAACACAATTATACGTTAATTATAGTTAGGTGTAATTATTTGAAATTTGTAACATAACAAAAGTTTTATATATCATTTTAATACTTTCGATTGTAATAATGTAAATTTAATTTGCTTTTTTTATTTGATCGGGAAATTTTCATTTGATTAGAGCAGTAGTTCTCAACCTTTTTTGATTCATGTCACCTTTAGCCACTAGAATCAAACACTGCTTCGCCCTAACATCAAAATAATAAACAATCTTAGCTGTGTATAGCAACGTTATCGCACGACAAATTACTAAGTACACGTGTTTATCGAACCAAAAGATTAAATATAAATAATACATACTATTATAAAGATACGAACTTTGAGGTATGTTTTGTACATGAAAGTGGTGGAATAGGTGTATAATATAAGACATAATATGATTGTTTTCAAAAAAAAAATAATTTTTTAAATTTTTTTCTTTTTTTGTTAAAATTCTGCGTCAACCCTAAGCTAGGTCCATGTCACCCTGGTTGAGATCTACTGGATTAGAGACTTTAGAAAAATAACACTAATTAAATGAGTACAATAAATATATATATATATATATATATTATAATAGTACATATACATTTAGAGTTTATACAGCAAGTATTATTTTGTGAAAAAACAAATAAACAAATTCTTAATATGAACGCATATGTGTGTTTATTATTTGTTCATCAGTTAAAAATAATTGGATTTTCGAAATTTGTGGAGTGGGAATTTAAGGCGTAGTACGGGATGGAAAAATGGCGATGGAGTCTGCAGAGAAATTACACCGTCAATCGGTCATCGTCTAAACATGTCGATAAGTAAATCCTACACAATATCCTATTTAACGGTATTACTTCCGTAACAGGGAAACTCTATACGTAATCTTACAGGCTGCTGGTCCTTTATAAAACTCACCCATCCACTCTCACTCACAAACTTCACTAACCCCATCTGAACGAAGCTTTTCCTCCGATACGTACTTTCTTCGTCGTCAATACACTTATCAGTCGTGTAAATGCGTTAGCTTACATGCCCATACCGGATAATTTAAAATAGAATATCCTGAATAGAGTCTTGATGTTTTTTTCATTATATTTTAAAATCGAAAAACAAATCGAATAGTTAGATTTTTTTTTTTTTGTGCAATCACAGTAAAATATTTTTAATTGCATACTATACCAGAAATACGTTGTTTATAAAAACGTATTTTGATATTCATATAAAATTTTGTCTCGTATTTATATTTGGAAATTCTATAATGATTTTTGTAATATATTTTCTTATGAAATGATAATTAATATAAATTGAATCAAATATCGTCTAATATTCATTTTTATTATATAACTAGTTAGAAATATTTTGATAAGATCAAAAAATGTTCATTAATCATTTTTGCGTCACAACGAATAAACAGAAATCAGGAAATGATACAAAAGCACAGGCGTTCAACAATAACATCGCTTTGCCTTCCACCAATAAGTTAATAAATTGTATATTACTGTTATACACTTATTGTAATGAAATGGAATATAATTGTTCAGCTCAAAACTAGACATACTTAAGAATTAAGTTCCATTAATAGGAATAAACAACTTATAAAAGTACTAGCTAATTATTGGTTTATGAACTATTTATTAAAAAATCGTTTTATAAGCCATATCATGTAAAATATTAAGCTTTATCGGATTTCTATAAATTTTCTAAAAAAATAAAACCATCAAAGTTTGGTTAAGACAATTTAAATATAAAAATAATTTTGACTGACATAACAAATTTTGCGATAGTTTTTTAGGTCTTTAAACTTTTAATGTTAAACTGAATATTTTGAAAAATAAAATAAGTTATTATTAAAACCCAAGTATTCATAATATTTTTGTAATTAATTATTTTAAAATTATAAGTTTTTAATAAACAATAGGTTATTACTGTTATTAGTTTTCAGGATTATAAAATTATAGTTATGCGTTTCCTGTATTTTAACTGATTGCTTTTATAACCAAAACAGATACATATTGTTTTTTTTTTTTTTTTAAAAAAAATATACTAGTTGCAATACAATATCATTATAATTGTATAATTAATAGAAAATCGGACGAAAGTGACAGAAGCCTTTTAAATAATTTCCAATTTCATACTCGGATCGTAACCGTGAGTTTTTGACTCGTTTTAAAAAATAATAATATGAAAAAAATATCTTTTTGTTAGTCAACATTCAAATGTTGTATTAACATCATTTGTAATTGAAAATGTCAATAAATTGTGTAACAAAAACGCGAGTAGAATATAAAAATTTAACTGTGTAGTCATATTCATATATCTATATTTTATCTACAACGTTTGCGTAGAGTGTATTGAGTTATATGAATTTTATGAATTATTCGAATGGTGAAAAAACCATTATGTTATAAATCACTACACTTTATATGTGTAGTGTATTTAAGTCACCTAAATAACATTTCACCTTTTAAAAAGCTCTTTTCATATATCGTACATAGTGAATTCGTTTATTTTGTTTTTTTAATAATTTATCCCTTCCTCTATCAACATCAACAGTAAGTTATGTATGTTTCTATATTATTATATATGATGTACATCTCTTTCTCTACCACACCATACATATTGAAATTAAAATAATAAAATAGCAGTAACAGCGTTAAATGTTCCTTCGTTTTCTGCAGTAAATCTTATACAATATTAAATATTATAAACGGGTGCGTTTGTAAGTTTAATAACTAATAGATTAAGTACATACTTTGAAGTGAAAATTAAAACTTCTCGTACAAATAAAAGAAATAATACATACTAACATTGTTATCTTTACATAGATACCGGAATGTGTATATTATTTTAAGATAAAAAGTTTTAAGTTTGTTCAATGTTGTTATCGAATTATTTCATCCCTTTAAAACTATATCATTCAATATACATTTATTAAAACAATAAGACGCACAGTCACTTCTTTGTAATTAAAATATTGTTGAATTATTTCAACGATAATATTATATTATTATCAAGAGGCAGCCGAAGGTTAAAATTATATAGCTTTTACATAATACAACTTCCAACTATGACTATAATATTATAGATTAACATAATATTATCATGTATAATGTTGTACAAATTAAGCATTTGTATTATTATACATTTGTTTTTTTTTTCAAATAATTATTCAACTTTTTATGCAATTATTAATAATCAATCGTAGTTATATGAGCGTATAAATTTAAAGTCTTCAATACATACATGATAACTCTGAACAGAGTAGAAAATATAAAATTCTATTCTATTCACATGATCGTGCAGTATACACTTAATTTGAAATCATCAAATAATACCATTATATGTTTGTTATTTAAAAATGATTAATTGGTTTAATAACAATAATTTGCCATATTTGGAAATTTAAATTGAACAATACGGACATTTTAATCATTTAAAAACAGACTTTGTCTTCTTTAGATTTTTTACAGTTGTGCAATATTATCTGCATACTCTATTTGGTATAATGACATTCATGTTCAAATTCCGTCGCGTGTATGTGCCATACCAGTAATATAGGTACTATCAGTGATATAGGACGATTTATATAATTGAAATACGTTCAAAATATGGTGTTATTGTATATTTTTATTTTCCTCAACGACACAATATTTAAAAACACCTTAAACCTTTATTATACCTAACATTCAATAGTTCAAATATTATTGGATATACTTTTACGATACGATTTTTTTTTCCTTTATCGACCAAACATAATATGGTGTTACCGAAAGGCTGGCATATGAGAAAGTATGTATTTCTGTGCGAATATCGCTGTCCGTGTTTCGTATATGCCATAAAAATACGCGTATGTTATAATTGAGTTCTCTTTGCGAGAAATACACGTCAAAAACACAAACCTTCCGTGGATTTCGTAGGTTGTATAAATAATAAATATATTATATTGAGTAGTGAAAAAAAAATGTTTCTTTTCTACCAAATACCTAACGCGTACAAAAAGAAAGAAAAAATATTTGAACATTTTGATAGCGGCAAAATATAAAACAAGCTTCGATAGATTTTAATTGAAAACATTGATCTCGACCCACGTCATTGCCAGATGTTTTTTTGTTGTTTTGAATGTAAACATAATTTTAATCATCACATAGGTTTTAATTATGTCTTTTGAAATATATAGGAACGGATAATGATGTTGAGCATCACGATATTGTGAGTTTAAAAGATGCTATCTCAAAATATACAATTTTTCAAGAGAACAACATTGAGCATTAAACTGTATATCTTATTTAGTAATGATAAATAAATGATTATTAATGATTGTAAAAATATAAAAATTGATACCATAATATCTTAGCGTTAAGTCTTGAAATTCGCTTTTTGTTCTAAACAATACTTAACGTGAATAAAAACAGTAATGTAGACGATTTCAGTTACGAACCAAAAAGTACTACAGATTAAACCTTTTTGTTATTAATATATTTTTTCATTTAGTTATTTAAATTTACCATGAAATAAAGTTCAGTTAAATAAAAGATGCTGTGTCGTGTTGTTAACCCCAATATAATATGATGGTACTATTTTTATAAAATTATTTATTTTATTGAAAAATGTGCAAAAATTAATAATATTGTGCTATCATATTGAATAGTATAGTTGACTAAATTAATATGAAACAGTATTTTTTGATTATCATTTATCAACAATTATTTGAATCATATAGATAGAATTTATTTATTATAATACTTCATTTAAGTACTTTAAGGTTCAATTTATATCACTATTAAATAAAAGCTTTGTAAATCATCATGTTTGTTTATAACTTTTGGGTTCGCAATAACTTAAAATAATATATCTAAATTTTGTATACTCAAACAATTTTTTGTGAGCTTAAATTAAAGCAGATAACTAAACTCATTTGTTCCAAGTTCATGTTATCTAATAATTTCGTTGTTTTATTATTCAAAATATAATTATTTATATAGTTTTAAAGTGATCTTAAACTTAATAGATTATTATAATACAACATTAGTATAATCGTCGTATAATTTAAACACAACTTTATTTCTATCTTTTTATTTTACTGTTATAATAACACCATTTGATCAATTTTTAATAAATATTAATTCTTATAGAATTATATATCAATAAAAAACGACTTAGTTTATGAAGACATACAATACGTGATGTGAATAGTTTATGCAATTAAAGTGATCGAAATATTTCCATAACGACTTAATTCAGATTTAGATTATTAAGAATAAAGTATAGATATAACACAATATATTATACATAAGTTTTCAGTTTTTATTTTCTACAAAAAAAACTATAATTTTACTTAAATAGATTATACACTTTGGAATCAGTTTACATCTGTATTTCTATTCAGGTGTAATAAAAATAAATAAAAATATATTTATGAACTGAATATTTAACAAAATTCGCTCATAAATATTGAATTTTCTATTACCGACTCGAGTTATTATGTTTGTTCTTATATTTACTATCCGTATATATATATATATATATTTTTTAATTTAAAACAAAATTACTTTTTGAAAATTGTTTGCTATATACAGTTGGGAAACTTCTGCTCTAGGGTATTGTAGTTAAACGATTTACGTTCTGACATCTTCTAATTCGGATATAACATTGAGATTACAATTTTATAGAGGACATCTATGTCGATTCAGACCATATACATGAAGCAAAAGAAAATATTCTTTTATTTCGATGTATAACTGTATTAAAATCAATAGATTGGTATAGTTTTGTTTTTATTTATTTAGTGGTCATACATTTGAAGAGTTTTATCAAAACAGATACTAGTAAATTATTTGTAGCAGGAATCTAAATGTATCGATTATTTGTTATATATTAAATAAGTATAATGAAGTTTTTTTTTTTAAAAAAAGAACAATTTTGTGCATTAAAAATTACCAAGTGTTTAAATTGATATTGTAATTCACTTTTTTTCAGATGTTTTAAATTGGTCTCCGAAAACAGTGGCTCTACAAGGTAAGACTTTTAGTAATATCATTATAACACCAATAATATACAATTATTTTGAACTTAATATGAGTGTATACGTTCCACCAATGATATATTAAAAACGAGTGTGTGTAGATTTGTGTTAAATTTCAAATAAGTTATTATACGATTTGATTGGTTTGCTTTGTCCCTAAATCCCTAAAAAAGAATAAAAAAAAAATATAATTATGCAAATGCCACTGAGGATATCGGGCACCTTGTCTACTTTATATTGAGTGTTCAAATGAATCGGTGAACCAATAATACTACGCCCGTCAAATAAAATCGATTATACTTCTATTTTTGAAATAACTAGTAGTTCGAGAGTTATTATTTTTACGTGATGGTATAAAATGTTATCGTTTGAATGTCTGAGAACTTTGAAACTGTTCTTTTAGTTTTTCTCTGTTCAATATATATATTGATTTATAAATATAAATACATTTTTGTTTCACACATATTTTGTATATTTTAAACTGAGCACAGTTTTTTTTTTTTTTTTTTTAATTAAACGATTATTAGTTAGTTGTTGTGAGTCGTATTTATATAAAGCTGTAATTAGTGAAAATATGACATTCATATTTTTATCATTTAGTGTATTCATCCTATTAAATATACTTATTCAATACTTTTTCTAAACATCTATAATTAAATTATTATTATATCTTAGTTTGAGAACCAATTAAAAATAGTTTACCTAAAATTATTGATCTCAATTGGTTTATCTTAATGCCATTAGAGTATAATTAAATCAAAATGTATATTTTATTACCAAATATTAATTATAGTACTATAATATTATGAGTAGCTAAAAAACAAAATTGGCATCATTGAATGTTAATTTTTTAAACAAATCAATCAATACTACAACATTTATAAAATTTATTTTCACATTAAAAATATTGTAGCTTAAATTTGTAAGCATTTTTTTTATTTATAAAAGGGTTGTATTACAAAACAAAAACTATTATGTTGTGTTAAATTAGATAAATCAAATTCAATTTAAAAAATAATTAAAGGAAAATTATAAATAGTTATTTTATATGCAAATAATTCATTCGATTACACTCAAAAAATGTATGCATATAAATTTTAGAATTGTTTTATTTAATTTAAAATAAAATATGAATTTATTATAATATTTCTAATTAACACTATAGTATCTAACGAATTTTAAAACTTTAAATCTTAAATTGTCACGTATTTATAGTATACTTAGTATTTATTAAAAATGACTATTGAAATCGTAAACATGAAAGGGTCGTTGATAATGTCTGTGCAGTATGTTTCCGGGTCCCATAGCGTAGCCCAGTAATCATAAATTGTATTTTGCATATTTTAAAATTTACCACAGCAATATAACGTGGTGGTATATAGCCATTAAGCTGTACACGATCCTCTCTAACAAACTTTATAGATTTACTAGGTGAAAAGACAAAAAAAAAGGAAAATGATATGAATAACTTTAATGTCAGTTTTTTCCCGTTCATATTTGTTGAGGTTCTCACTAAAGAGATTGGCTCATTGTTCTAGTTTTAATTATATTCACACTCTAATACCCAAAGAGAGTCAAAAGAACCCCTTTAACTTTTGTTATGCTCATGAAAAATGATCACTGTACAGATTATTTTTCAACCTCTTACAGTTAGTAAGTAAGAGACTTTTTTCTTACTCAGATAAAAATAAAGAAGATAGAAGGTAAATAACATATTAATGACAAAATGCGTTTATTATTTACAAAACACTGATGACAAGGAAAATTCGAATAAGATATGTTTGAAATATCTTACAAAGCTTCTAGTTCTCGCTAAACTTTTTTTTAAATTGATTAAGTGAGTTTTAGTTACTTAAAATCTAACAGATTTAACGTCTAGACATCACTCTTTCCTAGTAAAAACGTTACTTTTACTTAAACTTTTAGCAAATATGTAAACACGCACATGTCTAAATTAAGAGATTTTTATTAAAAAATGTTTACTTGTGTACTTTACGGAATCATAAAAAAAAAAAAAGAATGTAAATCGCCGAAATACTCAAATTAATATTATTCAACTTTGATTATTTAGTTTTATTGTATAATTTACTGATAAATATATTGAATAAAACTTAATTAAATTATTTTATACATTATTATTAAAAAAATATAAGGAATTAAACAGGATTATTCAAATCAAAGTTTAGTATTACATTTAATAAATAAACCAAATTAACATTTTCATAAGTTTTAAAGTTTCAGTGTATTCTTAAAAAAGAATTAATTTCAATATTGTTATCAAATTGAGGATTTTAATCAGGTAAATAACATGCATAATATAGAAAATACATTAAAATAAATTCCTTAAGATTATAATCGCATTCATAGTTTTACATTTGATAAAATTAAATAATTAAATAATTACAAAATTATCTATGAACGATAGACAACTTTTTATATATTATGAAATAGGTTACTTTGATTAATTTTGTTATTTAAGAATTATGAAGTTATTTCGAATTAAATAAGTTTAATTAGTTCATTAAAATATAATGAAGCTTATTTATTAATAAATAAAGTACGTTTTTATGAATTATGACATCTCTGCAAATCAAAAATGTTGAGTTAAGATTTTTAAAATTTTTAAATAATATTTAAAATGTTAAACCTTTTATGTTTTTTTTTTTCTATAATAACGTAAATTTAACCATTTGTTAATTTTTACATAAAACAAACATATTATTGAGCTTAACATTTCGACAAAGTATGTCATTAAATTATAAGTATACATCTAATTGATTAGTTTCCCATATATTGTTTTGTATAAATCTTACTTTTTAATATGGAATCGCTAATTATTTATACTTTCTTGGACTTGATGACTATTGTAGCAAAGTTTTATTTTTGGAACCGTGGAAATCACAAATATTCTTATTTGTACAGTATCAATTATACACGACAGCTATACTATTCAAGTAAATAACCTTCAGTTAAAAATATTAAATGTGTATATTTGGCTATATTGTTGAGAATACCAAGTCATTTTATAAAATTATTTTTTTACAACAAATCTTGTTATATTGTCACTGTACACAAGATTATTCCCGTATAAGAAAAAGTCTGTTATGGTAAACATATCATGTTGAAATTTACCTATTTCTGTTGAAAGACATCAAATGTATAAATGTTTTAATTCGTTTGAATACAGAAATCCTGAGCTATTATATTTTACCACAAAATTATATTATATCTCGGAATTTTAGGTAATAGGTAATTTATAGTTTCAAAATAACAATAAGAAAAAAAAACATTTTATACGAAATTAAACACTATAATAATATTTTATAAATTATTTCAATAATGAACCAATTGAAGAAATAACAAATATTTTTTGTGATAAACGGAATCCAAAATATTTTTTATGATGTTTAAATCGTGTAAATACACTTCGGTTAAAATATTAATTTAATTAGCAAATCACGCAATCAATTCTCGACCTAACTGATCTGCTTCAATAAGTAGTACGTTTATAACTAAATTATTTCAAATGTTTATCTCGTTAGGTGTTTTTTTTTTTTTTTTTTTTTTTTGATTCTCGATTATTTCTGAACCTATATTTTAGCAATCCGGTAAATTCTCTAGGCCCTTTGGGAAACAACAAGAAATCAAATTACAAGTTTCACTGACATTTATCACTTTTATGACCTCATCTGAGATTTTCACTGTGTTGCGTACTGTTTCCTCTCCGTTTATATACTTTATTTCATTGTTATTATTGTTATTTATATGAAAATACCGCGAGTGAGTGTATATGGCAGCAAAAATTCTTATCGAGGTTATGTCATGGAATCAGACGGCGTAAATTTTTATCCCGCAAAGATTTATAGCATTTAATTTTTCCTTTTTTTCCTTTTCCGCGCGACCTTTAAAAATAAAATAAAAAACGAGCAATATATCGGACCCCCGAAAAATATGTTACGGACCAGTTAAAGTGTCGACCGCAAGACATTCCTCTTTTTCTTTTTATCTCTAAATTTTTTTCTTTGTTCTAAAAAGTGAAAAATGTTCGAACAACCCGAGAGAATTTTGTTCTTAACATACTAACATACTAGTAAAAACTAAATACTTCTTTTCGTGTTATTAAACTGTATTTTACTTAAGTTATGTTACTGAGTACCAATATAGGTATATATATATATATATATATATATAAACATTGTATACACAGTAATAAAATTATTCTTTGGTCGTCATCATCTTAAATCTTACAGTTTTGTTTTTTCTTTATAATAGCATAAATTCTAAGTACTTACGATGTAAAGATTTAAAATAATTTGACAAGGTAAAATCAATAATTAATATTTATAATATTTTCACGATTAAATATGGTTTATCAGTGTTTAAATAATAACACATACATCGAAGTAAAGAGGAGCTAAAACGTTTTATTCCACTTTTTTGGAGTATCTCTTAAAACGTAATCAATAGATTTTCAAGACAAAAGCAAAGACCAATGCATAATGTAAATAAGTAAAAAAAAAAAACTAATTATTTACCTGTCTTTATTTTTGTTATTATCAAATTTATCATGATTTTTAAAAATATAATATCATCTAAAATGTATTTAAATTATATTTTTCATCATCATACATTAAATACTTCCAAATATATGCATGTACATTAACGTAGACTATAATGAAGTTCAGTCAAGCTACTGATATAACTAAAAAAATCATTATTAAAATAGACATTTTGATATTTTGAAAAAATTTACTGCTGAACCCAAACTGTTAGTACTTCAGGAATTAACATAAGATTTTTACAATTACAATTAGATGGTATCTATATTTAATTTTTGACAATTTCATTAAATAAAAAATAAACGAAAAATTATGAACTTAATTTATTTGTTATCGTGTAATATTTAGCTATGTTCGTAAACTAAAATATAACAAATATCCTAAAAACTACGGTTAAGTCAATTTTACGAATTTGAAAATTTAGTTATTTTTGAATAATATTTTGATAATAAATTTGCGAAAATACTTAACAATTTAAATCTTATTCTCTGAAGTGCAATAATTTTTTATAGTTGTTTTAACAAAATCCGAAGATATTATAAACAAAAAATTCGTTTTTTTTTAACTGATATAGAAACGAAATTTACGTTGACTAAGTTTATAAATATAATAAATTTATACATTAAATATATTTAAATTTATCTTTTATTCACTTTAATACTTAGATGACATATTATATAAAAAAATTACAGACAAAACTATGCTGAAGAAAATTTTTATATTATCTGATACAACGACCTAATTGTTATATTGTTTTATTTATATTCATAATCCAATAAAAGTCTCAACAATATATAATTTTTGTTTTTTATTCAGAAATGTATATTTTTATACACACATTATTTCTTTCCTTCTGCGATCAACTACTAAAAAAATAAATAATAAATACAAATCGGAATTTTATCGACAAATTTTGTTCCCAATTACCCATTATTGTAAAATGTATAGGCACACAAAAAATGTTTATTTATGTAAATTATTGTTACTGACGGCGTGTTAAATATGCAATATCGCTACACTGTTGTATACTTATTGTATGAGTATTATATTATAACAGTATTTTTACAAGATATCGAGTATACAAGAAGAAGAAAAACTAAACAAACATTTCACATTTTGTTTCTCGTTTAAACAATAAAGTACAAATCTTAAATTTAATAAATTTCATTATAAAATTATTATAATTTATAAACTGAGATCAGTGAGATAGTGAATTCTTAATAATTAAATGTATGTATATATTTTGTATTTACATTTTTAATTACATTAATAACTACTGATTTTGAGTTAAACTTCCTATTATACTTTATGGTGTGAACGAAAAGTTTTTACAAATTATTTTAAATGTAAGTTTTAAAAAACTAAGACTAAATATTTTTATGATTTTATAACATTATATTCAAATAAATATACGAGTATGATAACATATTATGATAATCCAAGATCTTAGATTTGATAAAAATATATAAAAAATAATATAATTGTAATTCATTAAATAAAATTAATACGTTTCTCTTTAATTAATTTATGACACAAAAATAATAATAATAATTATATAAATATAGATTTTATAGATAATATTAAATATTAAAAAAACAAAAAACTTTGTTGTGTAATTATTCATAAAATAGACACCAAAGATTTAAAATATTAAAGAACTTTAAAATAATAGTCAGAAGTTAGCTTAAAATTATATTAAAATTAAAAGTCTTATAAAAAACTATACCAAGATCTTACATAGAAACATTTTATTTTCATAGAAGTTTATTGATGAACTAAAAAAATGACTTTCTTAAAAAAACCATTAATGGTTAATTTTTTAATAAAATTCTGTATAGAACACTTCTACTTGAAAAATTGATTTCGTACAAAACTGAAAAAAATCACATAGTTTAAAATTAACTACACAGCTAAAAAAATATTATTTTTTTTATTCATTTTTTACATATCAATAAACATTATGATATTTACTAAACATTTTAAATCGTTTCTTAATTTTACATCAAAGCTAACTTTGTTATTTCTTACCATTTTTTAAAAATGTATTATTACTACTATTAGTACTTAAATTATTCTATATTAATTTTTTTTTTTTTTTTTATTGATATTTTGGGTCAGAATATAAAATCTGGTCAAACAAAAAAAAAAAAAAATCTTCCTTAATATTATTATTATGAAAAAAGCTGCTCAAATTATCCAGAGTAATGCAACGAGCTATTACGTATTTTTAAAAATTATACAAGTAAGTTATGTAATTCGAATTATCTAAGGCGATAATACTTTATTTTAATTTTTTTTATATATTTTTTCATAATCTTAATAATGACTATGCAATTCCTTAGTAATTTATTGAAAAGTTAAAATTTACATCAAAATGTTTGATGATTATTTTTTTCTTCTGAAGAACACTATTTTACTTAATTTAATTTAATTTTAAATCAAAACAAAAACTCATATTTGTTTATTTATTTAAGAAGAATTTTAATCAATTAAAAAATATTTGATATTCAAACTCAAATTATAATCAATTTAAAAAAATAAATAAATACTTTTCATCCAGAAAACTATACTATTTTATTTAGTACACAATATATGTATTATTAGAGCAATTGTTTCGAACTAATTTGTTTTTATGTTAAGAACTAAAAGCATTTAAAAAAATGTTTACAGTATACTACTGTTAGGTAACAAACTTATCAATTGTAATATAAGTTATGAATTATTTTTATAATATTTTAAAATACTTAATGCATATTTATAAAGCCAACAACCGTGTTAAAAACAAATTTATTTTGAAATGTCAATATTAAATGTATGCTTCTTTACTTTAATTTTATATTTAACTTGTTTAAATATTTGATACTGTTACTTTTTATTTATTGAAATGTCAAATGTTCGTTAAAATAAAACATAATATAACATATTACAAGTATATTAGTACAATAAAACAAAAATATTAATCTTTGAAAACACGATTAAAAAATATTAAGTAAATAATATAGTGCTTACTTAAAAACACGATCACTCTAAAATCATTTTTCGATTAATTGAAATGGAAAAAAATATCATTACTTATTCGTTTATCATTTCCTCATCCTATTTTCAAAACAAGAAAATACCCAATACAATTTCATTGTCTGGCACAAGCATGGACACTGGTCAGCATTATTTTATAAACGTTTTCTTCAATACTCACACAATTCAATCGTCAGTAAATTGGTTATAAAAAAAGCAATATTCAGTGCTGAATAAACTCTTTATCACGTTGAATTATTTTAGTTATTACAAGATCAATATTTTTAAAGCAATTAAAAACTTTTCAGTTGATTATTTTTTTGGACAAATGATTAAAAACAAAACTTGATGTACGCATAAACCTAAAATACATTTTATAAAGAAATATGTATTTTTTTTAATATTAAGTTGCGCCTAATTAAACACATACATAATACATGTAATATTATTATTAAATATATTAAATATTTTGTGATAATTGATAATATTTTATTATTTACTTATATATAATTAAAGTTCCTGTAAGTAATGATCAAATAAAATAGGAATTATGTAATGCAGCTTTTTTTATTTTATACTGTATACCTTGATTTTATTTATTTTAAATAATAGTACATTTATTATGATAATTGAAGCACATTGAATATGAAATATTTTTAAGTTTTTAAGTGCATTAAATATGACTAAAACATATATATATATATATATATATAATCATATACAGATACAGTTAACGCCAAACAAATTTAGTTTTAGCAAAAAGTTTAAAATTATAATCGTTGTGTTAGAAAAATAATTGTTTTTCTTTATAGGTACTCCAAAAGTTGAACTTTTTTCAAAGCAAACAGTTTTTTGAAATAATATTAAATTTATGTTTACATTTTATAATGAAAAGTATATTTCATATTTTGATTTTCAAATCATTAACATGTTAATTTAATACACAATGATTTACGTTCGCAAACATTTTACAACACATTTTAAAACATTTTATTTTATATTATTAGAAGTTTTCAGAGCATGTTTATTACTTAAATAAAAGAATGAGCTCTTACAAAGAAATATTAATGAAAATTAGTAAATTGCATTTACGATGTTTACCGTGAAATGAGAACAGTTTTTTTTTTTTTTTTGGTCGTTATAAACGTTTGCTACCACAAAACTAGCGGACTTCGAATGTTTAACAGACATTTAACTAACCATAAATAATTCATGCTTATGATGATTGAAAAAAGTTATTTCATAAGACTATGTTTAAAAAAAAAAGCCAAGCAATTAGTTGTTCAAATTGTAAATAGTACTTTATTGAATAATATCGTTATAGTAATTTTACACACCGAAAAATAAATAACATATTATAATTTAAACACCTTAAATTAATAACTACATGTTTCCAAACATAAATTTAAACACTTACTTTATATATTTTAAATTAGTTTAATAAATACAATATGATTTATAGTACTTAGGTACTCAGTTTTTGTACACATAAGTGTTTTATATTTTCTGAATTTCCAATAATCATGACTTAATATTTTAGTATTCAAGATATTATATAAGTTATTGTTTCAAACTTAAATACCATTAAGTATTTTATTATGTGAGTAGATATTTGGTGTTAATATATCATATTTGTTGAGTAATTATGACAAATCTTAATTATTAAGTAAAAACTAAACGTTAATTAATTATGTTAAAATATCTGGTTGAATTAGTTATACGTGTATATTTATATACTCAAACAAATATAAATGTAAAATATTTCCAGTGACTTGGATTATAACATACATACACGAAAATATGTTTAATAATATTTAATACATGTAACTTAAATTTAATCGACATATTTTGATCTTGATTATATTGTAAATTTTACATAAAAGGTTAAAATTAACTCTTTAAACAATCAATTGTAAGTAACTAAAATTTAACTTTCTCACTGTCGTATACTTTTTATTATATTTTATCATTTTTATCCAATAAAACAATTCTCATACACGCCTTATAATAAATAAACATTTATATAAATTAGTTTATATGATCAATTTTACTGTGTTTATCAGTTAAGCACTTAAGTCAATACTGATAAATGACAAGTATTAATGTTGTAGTACTCGGCAGAAGTAAAGATTAATGAACAAGAGAAAAATCCGAGTGTAACTACACAAGAATAACTAGTTAGAGTCAATTGCAACAAGATTGTTAAATAACAAGTTTGGCGCATCCAGAACATTCGATCCGCCCCTTTTGGGATTGTCTAAAGGTCGAACGACGTTCGTAAAATACTTAGACTGCAAAAGACAGTTGTACCTTCTTCGCACGCCCCTTTTGTCAACAGAAAATAGAACATTATGTTATATACTTGTATTATACAACCACAACGATGAGTGTTAATATTAGATTAGCATTTAGGTTAGAAATGATACATTTTAAGTACCTTGAGTGTATATTTTATAATATATGTTTTTAAATTTTAAAGTTCTTCGAGCGTAAAAAACATTACGGCAAACGCTCAGAGTCTAAGATAAAGATATTTATAGTTATCTTGAAAAAGTGTACCGAATATTATAGTTTAATGTTTGGATGAATGAAGCTATTATATAAAGCGGATGTGTAGCTTTGTCGTTACTTACAATCGAGAGAATTTCCATAAAAAAAGTAAAATACGCAGAAATCGTTTATGTCTCATAAAAATAAATCCACACATCACAATGCAGCATTGTGCGTACGTGTGTTTTAATATTTATAGAATAATAGCATTAAAAAAATTAAAAAAATAATTATGATTTAATATGACAATATATATCCGTTTTTATTTTTTCATTTTGTTTAAAATTTTTGGACAAAAACAGTAACTAATAAAATATAAAAGTTAAAATAGTGATAACCTGAGATCTAAAAGCTAATAAAAAAGAAAAAAAAAAGAAAAAGAATACTAACAAAATAATTACTTTACGTAAATCAAAATATCAGATTAACGCATATTTATAACTTATTTATGTTTATTTAATACGTATTTAGAATAATTTACAATAAAAAATATTATCTATAAAAAAGAAATCTAATTTTATAAGTACACGAAAAAAAACTATTTATTTAAGTAAAATTTCCCAGATTGATAGCTTATAATTAAGCTTATGTTTTATAACTTATATATAATAGTCAATAGAAAATTAACTGTTGTACAAAATAATAATACATAAATAATTAAGAAGTCCAAAAAATGAATTTTTTTGTTTCATTAGAATACTAAAACATATTAAAAATTGGTTTGTTATTTGAAATATTTCATAGTAAGTAGTTAACACTACTCATCTACTATAGTAAATACCCTAACATAATCTAGAAGTTAAGGTAGTAATTTTTAAAATAGAAGTATGTATTGTCAATTGTCACATAGAACTATTTAGAAGGCGTAAAAAATTTCAAGTACTCAAAAATACTATAATAAAATATACTTAAAAATTTCGAATATATCAGATTTTGATTAATTACATTAGGTAGTAGAGAAAATAGGAAATATACATACTTGATGAATCATCATGTGTACACCATGCGTTCTGTAAATGTATATCATTAATATTTTTAAACTATGTCGAAAAACTACTTCAGTGGTTTACGGAGTTTTTTTTTTTTTGCCACTTGATTTAATTACCTTTTATATAATATATAATATAATATATATGTTTTATTTTAACGGCTTAACGGTTGGCAAAAACCAATGTTTTTAACAGAAACAAAAAAAAAATTCCGCGTTGTCTACTCGAGCTGTGTAAAGTATATATAATATGTATACGAGGTCATTTCGAAAATCCCAGGTTCTATGTGCGGGGCCCGAAATAGCCTATTGTTTCGGAAGTTTTATATCAACGCCCCTCATTTTATTAATCACCTCCATTATTGTCGCTTGTTATGGCCGAGATCTCCGCTCTCTATTTTTCCCACGTCAAAACCACCTCGACCTCTATCGTTACCTACTTTTTTTCGCTACTACCCGCCGCCGCCTTCTCTTCGAAAAATTTCACCCCATAAGCCAGACGAGTATGTCAAGTTTTCGGCGCGTCAGTTTGGGTAGCTTTTAATCAATTTGTTAGACAACGGAGGACGGGTTTTTTTCCTTTTTTCACTACTCGCCTTCCAAAAGCTTCCTGCCCGTTGACAGCCGCTAATCTGCCTCTCCGGTGATAAATGGCCTTGGGGACCGCCCGCCCGCCTTCCAACCATCGCGCCGGAAAACGATGATTGAGAACACTGCTGCCCGAAATGAACTCATTTTTCACAAGTGGCGGTCGTCGGGTCCTGATGACAACCACTGAGTGCTGGTATACTTTAGTTGTACAAAACACGTGGTTATTATTAAATATATATATGTCTGAGACACATACACACATAAGTACATCAGCCATTTCGTTTTGCTTAATGCCGAGTAAAAAAAAAAATAAAAATACGTATAAAACGCATTTACAAAAAACGGTTAGTGAAAATAACATCATGCTTGACGCACAAAATTATTAAACCGATTTTGTTAATATTTTTTTACACTTCATAAAACGTACCTTAGTTATACAAAATATATACATAATATACACACACAGTATTATGATTGTATTTATTATACAATTTCTTTGAGATGTACGCTTATTTACATTTACATATCTGCAGAAGTGAAATATACACACATAATGACTTTTAAAAACATTATAAAAAAATTAATTTTCTACTGCCAGATGTTAGCTAAAAGTTTGGTACACACTTTTAAAAAATATTTTTTAAAAAAAATGCATAACACTATTCTATTGAAACACTACTTATTGACGAGTTCAAATATCAATCTATGTATTTTAATTATGTAGCATTTTTAAAGGATTTCGCCCATTAAGTATTTTATGCCAAAATTTATATTACTGTATATTTTGGAAAACTTTAACAATAAATATATAACTATTTTATTTAGTGCATGATTTTTTGAAAACAAAACTCGAATGTGTACGTTTAATTTTTATAAATAATATAAAGCTTGTATTGAAACGACTTTCATTTTAGATTTATCATATTATTGTAAATACATAACCATTATTTAAAACTGTTAAACGAGTATTTTAATATTCGTACTAAAAAAAAAAAAAAATTGTAATTAAAAAGGAGCAAAACTTCCATCTTTTTAACTTTAAAAAATTTAAGTAACTCTAAATTAACATTTTTAATTAGATATTCTCATTTTCTGAGAATCTTAAACCCTAAAATATTAAAATAATAAACTCCGTACATTATAAAAATGTATTTTCAACGAGAAAATAATGAGTTAATTAAATTGTATATTGATGTGGCAAAATGGAAAGGTAACAGTATTATAACAACATATAAATAATAATAACCATAATACAAAGCTTATAGTTGTATTTTTATATAGATAATTGCATAAGTAAACAATTTTTTGTAAAAAAAAGTTTAATGATAATTTAGATTTAAAAAAATATTCTTAGCTCAATACTATAATTAATTGAACACTAAGACTTAATTTTGATAACGCAAAATAAATTTAATATTTTCCTTTATTTATAAATCTTATTTATTAAATACAATAATACAGAGTATTTATTATACCTAAAATTTGATAATGTACGTAAGTTATTATTTATTATATAATGAATACTTATTTTCGCCATTAGATTTACTAAATACAATATTTAGCTCTTTTTGTTTTGATATTTATTATTTCTGAGTTATTTGATAAAAAATATAAACATACATAAAATTTAATTTTTTTATCTTCCAATAAGTTAATAAATAAACAGAAGTTTATAATTTAATAAAAAAAATTCAATTTGCTTACAACAAATTATAAATTTTATGCATGAATATTACATGATAAATAATAATATTAAAGATTATGAAAAGTTCATATTTTTTTACAGATAACTGTGAAGATCGTAACATTAAAAATATGACATAAGTGTTTCATTATTACCAATTAATCATAGCCGTCCAAAATATGGCATCGAATTATTTGAGCAAGGTTCTTAGAATATTTTGAAGGTTAATGTAATATTTATTTAAATAATAAGTTTATTGAAAATTTGATCTTTTTATATATTAGAATTCTACATAAAGACTATAGAGTTTTTAAAAATATTGACTTTCTTAACTAAAAATAATTTGCTATTTTTGACGAATTTTATCAATATTTGAACTTTAAACATTGTGGACAAAAATACATTATGCATATTATAGTATTATAATATAATATTAATATTTTTTATACTATTATAAGAACATATTTTTATTTTTTTTAATAACGACAAAATAGCCAACACAGTTTTTGAAAATTCGTCAAAATGTCGAATTTTTTTATTATTTTATTTTTAAAAGCTATAAGGAATAAAAAATTGACGAGTTTCTAATAAATATTTTTTACAAGTAAAAAGAAATGTGTTAATTATCTTAAATTATATTATTCTATATTTATTTTTAATTCTCATATGTAATTAAACGCCTGATCATGTCTGTGTTAAAATAATGTAAATTACTGCAATTGTCGACTTTGGGAATTAGCAAACTGAGTAATGAGCATAGACCTTATTTCTATAAGTTGATATCTATGCAATTAATAAAGTTATTATTATTAGTTCTAGTGGTAATAAATCATGCAAATGTTGTTAAATAATATATATTAACACTTAGCCGAGTCAAGAGGAACCAAACAAATTAACCGAATGAGGATATATTTTTTTTCTTTTTTTTTTATGAAAATAAAAAACATTGAGGTAGAAAAAATACTATCCGCTGTAGTATATATTATTATTTATTTTGTAAATTCTCGCACACAATTCCGTACGAAAGCTCAAAAATAATCGTCGAGATGAGAATTCTATTCAAAAGCGTAGGCTATTGTTGCATTTGGAGAGGGAACATTTTTTATTATTGTTATTATTATTTTTCACTCACAAACGTTGTATTTCACTTTTTCTACCGCATTTTCACCTCACACTTAAAGTGCATATCTCTACTGCGAGACACATGGCATACACCCACACACGTATATAAGGTCAACATTTAGCGCAGTGCACTGAGTGTTCCCATGGGGTTTGCTGAACTTCCGTTCAACTCCTTTAAGGTATAAATACCACATTGCTTATAACGACGCGCGCGACCACACACAACTGGCCACGTACTCCGTATTACCCTTTCCCCCGACATACGCTCAAATCATCTGCCACGGTAGGTAAGTACGTTTTGGCGATATTAGCTTGGTAGACACTTTGGCCATTGGCAACAATAAAACGCGAGCCGCGGTTTTATGTGACGCGTCTAATAAAACGGTTGTGCAGCGACTTTGGCCCGTTTAAAAGGTTACGCCCACCGGATGTGTGGTAACGGCTTGCAGTGACCTTCCAACGATTATTTTATGGCCGCACACCGAAAATTAGCTTTTTTGCAAATAAAACAGCGTTTAGCAAAACAGGAACGCATGGTTTAACACAATTTTATCACAAGATTCGTCGCAATATGTAATTTCGTTTAACGCTAAAACTATTCTTGGTTTTTTCTTTTTTGTTCATTCTCTTCAATCATACACAATACTATTATATTATACTACTATTATTTAAATTTTCACCCTAATTTCATTGAGTTTATTTCCATATATATTCTTAGTATTTAATCATACGTGTATATTTTGTGGGATTAAATACCTAATTAATCTCTATTAAAGTGTACGTCGTGTATTCAGTCCGATCAGTGATTTTTTACCGATTACAAAGATGAGTTAGGTACTTATTATCCTATAATATATGTGTGGCTATTATCATATTGTTAAATATTAGTTAGTGCTAATCTGAGATTGTAATGTTGAAAAAAAATCTTTATATTGCAAACATTATGATCATGTTGGATATTTATTTGTTATATTTAGTTAGGTTATTTTTACACTTCAGTAAATTTTAAAATATTTATTATGTTTATTAATAATGTACGTTTAATGAATTCCGTATTAAAATATACTATTAATCATTTAAAATTCACATAATTTATGATATACATTTTTAACTCGTGTCCACTTAATTATGGTTCTAAAAATTCAGCTTTGAACATCAAACGTAGACCACCACGCATAATGAAAGACGGGATATGATTATTTAATATAAACGGCAAACATTTTATATTTCTATAATTTTTAGTTACCCGTTGTATATGACTATGACTATTTAATCATAAATACGAATGCCCAGAACAATAACCAGATAATCGCAATCGACGACAGAAGAATTGACGACGGTTAATGGTACGTTGGGTGTTAGGCACTCTGCTGTCGGATCCTTCATCACACGACCGACGTACACAGGTCGGAGATGAGGTAGTTTTAGGCGGACACAAAATAACAAAATTATGAGATTAAAAATAATTTATTTCGCAAAAGAGTATTATAAGTATATATTATTATATTGTTATAATTAAAATAGCATTTGATAGGCTCTACCTTAAAAAGCGATGAATAAAAAACTAATTAAAACCAAAATGTGTCTAATAAAGCCGATCGATTCAGATTATCAATTAATTTCTTTGTTGACTGTCTTCAAAGTGTCTTTACAATTTATAAAAGGCTTAACACGTTTGTATATGTTTAACTAGAGCTAGCCGGTGCTACTTTTGAAAAACATTTAAATAAATCAATGTCTGTCTACAGCGGAAAAAATATCGTTTATTTAATAATTTTTTTTTTTTTTTTTTTTTTTTTTTTTTTTAAAAAAATATTTTTTTTTTAATTTTTTTTTTTTTTTTTTTTTTTATTATTATTATTAAACATATATTTAAATTAATAATATAGAATCTATACTATAGATTATAAGCTTAATAATATATAATTTTAAATCAACAAAATATTAGTTTATTTACACGAGTTCTCAATCAACTATCGATATCGTAAAATCAACCAATAATTAAAGAATATAAAATATTCATAAATTTAATTAAACAATTTTTTATTTCTTTATAAATCGATCTTAATTTTATTGAAATAAAATATATATTTTTTGGAGTACGTCGAACCCTCGTGACAATCAAAATATGTACTCTGTTACCAAGAGGTAAACTACAATTTAAATTAATCTTATAGAAAAAATATATGTTCCCTCCTTCTCGTATTACAGTCGACATTTATTTTCATGTTGGTTTATTTTTATGCCGGGTAACAATATTGCTACTTCCACCACCAAATTGTTATGTATAAATATTTATAGCAAAATTATCTCCCATTCTTCTGCAATAGAACAGATTTTTCGGAAACATAAGGAATCAATTTATGTATATCGCCAGTCGTAAAATAACAGTCTACGCTGAGCTAACAAGTTAACAACACACATGATATACTCTCGTCACGTTCAATATATTATAAACATAATGAAGGTATGAGCTCTTATGACTGGTTATCTTAGTGAGCACGTAATAATTATTATAATTACATATTTCTTTACGTCGTCGATAGGAATACAGATTTTCCACAGTTCAGTAGTAGTGGCGTAATAGTTACCCTACTAATATAAATATTCTGACCCAATACTTATTATACAGTATAAACTCATGATCGTTGTATGACTTATCTATCATATTTAAGATGCTAATTTGACAGCAATGTTTTTAATCATTATCGTTATAACGAAACAGTGATACCGAATATTTGGGTTCGGACTCGACGCTTACAATAAAAACGATTCGGCGTGTACCTATATCGGCTATATCATATTATTATTGTACGCGTGTAAAGTGAATGTCGAATAACGAACAAACAATACATGTAGCTGATTATCGTGTTTTACGAGTTCGAATTATATAGTTTAATGGAATTGATCGATGTGAAACAACAGGAGTAGAAGATAAATTACCGACTCAATGTCAGAATTAAGAAGGTTTCGGTATTATGAAGATGATAAATCTTTTATATTGCAGACTGTCTAGTTTGCAAACGTATACGTAGTACGTGAATAATAACAATTCCCGTTGAAGAATTATAGTTTTTGCGATGGCAAGTGAAATAATTTATCCAACGCATTGTTTAATG
The DNA here is from genome assembly GCF_002803265.2 of Melanaphis sacchari. Classification (NCBI taxonomy): domain Eukaryota; kingdom Metazoa; phylum Arthropoda; class Insecta; order Hemiptera; family Aphididae; genus Melanaphis; species Melanaphis sacchari. The sequence goes on along the minus strand of NW_020271519.1, from coordinate 429,156 downwards.
AACACAGGTTGAATGCATTTGACATTTGTTTAATTAGAACTTGTTGTTGTTTTGTTTAACTTAAATTATAATGTATAATTGTGCAAAACATTTTTTTACTTTTTTTATTTTGCTATTTCATATTTAAATATCTTGTTTGAAACGTTTTAGGTACCAAGACTTAGCATCTGTTATTTTTGGTGTATTTATAAAATAACAACTTAAATGATGAAACATATTATATTCAAATTGATTTATAAAGAGCTACCACCTAATAGTGAGACATTTTTATAAATAGTTTCTGAATTCTTCAAACGATATATTATTTTACCAAGTTTATATTTTACAATTGTATATTAATGTACAGAGTACAAAACTTAATTGGCATAGTTATATGGATAAAATCAATTTATAGGTACTTGCCAACCCTTTACGGTCTAATTCAGAATATTAAAAAGAAAATAATTATAATGAAACGCATAATTAATATGTTATAACCCAATTAATTTATTATAAAATTTGGATTATCGTAAAAAAGAAATTCGTAATCAACTTGCGTGTATATCAATTTATATACAAAAATTTTAATTCAATGTTACCAGTATTTGTGAATGAAATAATATTATCCCATAAAGATAAATGAAAGAAATTTTTTTAAAAACGCATGTACAGTGTACTATCACATTTCACTTTCAATACAAAACAACCACTTATTTCAAAATATGTTATTGATTTCCACCTCGCAATTGGCAAACGTTATTATTTATTAGAATTCAACCCCTTGCTCTCATACAAAACAATATATTAATGTTTTCGTTATTCTGTCTAAAAATCGCTCATTTTCTATAAATACTCATTTTTTCATGTCTTTAGTTATTACAATATCATTTCAGTTAAAAAAAATACGTTAAATCATAATCCATATATACTCATATTAATAATAAACTATTTGTTTTTAAAATAATAATAAATGTAAATAAAACAAAGCGCTACTATACGTTACACTTACACATACAAGAGTATTATTTACGATGTTTACATGCCATTGAAGAACAATGTAAAAATAATTTAAGTGCAAAAGTGTAGTTAAGTTATATATGTTTAAATGTATTTTTATTTTTCATATTATAAAACTTTTAACAAAGAAACTTATCATGTGTGGAAATCGGTACTATGTTATGTGAAACAGTTTACAATTGTTACGATCTTTCCCCTATTAAACATTTATACATTTCAAAATGGTTCGATTCAACAGTCTGTTTAAATCATTGTTGAACTAAAATTAAATTTTCTTTCAATCTCAACCTAAAAAGTAATACTTATACAAGGCCAGTATTTTATTAAATAAGACTCATTATTTCAAAATACATTTTTTACATAATTTCTAGTGAAAATTAAATATTTAAAAAAATTATATTATACTTTTAACGTTACATTTTTTTTTTTTTTTTTAATCTTTTAAATGACAATATACATTTTTAATTTTATATTCTGAAGCAGAATATTTTCCGGAGTACTTCAAAGACCAATATATTATCAAATACTTATGATTCATAAGCTACACGTGTGAAATTCAATTTTTATGTATCAAAATATTCCAAAAAATATTTTGCTTAATAATATGAATATAATCATTCAATAAAGTAAAAAAATTTAAAAAATTGTAATAATAACAAATATTATAAAATATAATTTTTAAAAAAAAAGTTATTTTATCTCGACTAGAAATTATGTAAAAAATATATTTTTAAAAACGTTAATAAGTTTTGAAATAATGAGTGTTGTTCAAAAAAAAACCAACCAGTTTTTTTTAATTAATGATTGTTTGAATAAAAATAAATCATATTTCACGTACCTACATATAATATATTTATAGTATTTTCAGCCTAAAACTTATAAATCGCTTTATTTTTAAAATTATTTCTGTTAAAATATTCAACAGTATATTTCATATACTGCTATTGTTTACTACGAGTGTATTATAAAAAAAAAAAAAAAAAAATGTAGATAATTATATAATAACGTTTATTTTTCTATAAAACTAATTTTATGCAAAGATATAATCAAATATATATTATTTTTATTAGATAGTTTACCATATTTTTGGTGATTATCTACATATTTATATCAACCATATTGATTATTTTAATAAAATCGCGTTTAAAAAAAGTAATCCTTTTTATTTATTTATTTTTTTTATTTGTATACGCTTATAGGTAAAGTATTTATGTACGATATATACTTACTATATATATATTAGGCCTACTTATGTTTATTCGTGCGAATCGGTCGGAAATTCGACCTTTCAAAAGAAAGAATGCACAATTTATATAAGAAAATAAAATAATACGGATAACCTTAAAAAGTATATACATCTATACACACAACATTGCGTTGGAAAAATATATTCCTTGTAGAACGTTTTTGTTCATTGAAATGTTAAAAAGTAACGTTATATGTGGTATACGTATAGTAAAGTTAGAATAAGCGATCACTAAATTATATATTGCTTAGAAAAGTCTGATATTGGGTTTAATTCTTTACAATTAAAATTTATTAAAATATCCGATAAAGAAATTACCTTTTCCTACTTTTGGAGAAAAGAAAATCTATGCTTGTCATCTACTTACAAGGATAAATCATAAATGATTTAAAAGAAATTACAATAATATTTTAAAATCTCGAGCCAAGAAATCAATTTCTAATATATATTTATTGGAAAGTAATGTTATATGTATTATAAATATAAAAAAAGGAATAAACGAGGATTTCCTACTGATAAAACAATTACTGTTGCTTGTGTATTTATTTTTATCTTTATGCTAAAATAGTAAAATACGAATATTTATTAGAAACACATAAAACGTAATGTTGCCTAAGGCATAACAAAAACTAAAACATACAACAACAAAAAATGTATATGAATTGCATGACATAAACGTGTAATCGTAGTTCGCCTCAGGAAAAATAATGTTTATATATTGTGTATTATATTATAGTATATCTACTTATCATAGTTTAAATCATAAATACCTATGTATCCAATATGTTTTTACGGGTATAATATAATAAATTCTAAATAATATTTATACAGTTTTGCACAGCATTTACCGTTTCATATTTTTATTTTTATTTTATATACATTTTTACTTTTTACATATATTGTCTTACAATATATACTTTTTTTTAAAAATTAGTAAATAATCACACAATTGATTCCAATCAATGTTTATAGTAATGTATCAAAATGTTTTTCTGCGAATAAAACATAATAATATTAAAAATGGATTTTATTGGTAAATCTCGAGAACTGATGATCAATTGATATTGTTGATGTTAAACGTTTCTTGTAATAAACGATCCAGAGAATCGAAATCAAATAATCTCTAAATCTGTTGCGCATATGTTTGTAATGTCCCCTTAAACCATTATTCAAGAGGTTAACGACAAATAACGTTCAAATTTGCGCAATTCTGTGACTATTCATGTAACCACATTTGAATAAACACTCCCATTCCGGTAACATAATATATTATATATCATATAAAAATATTGTATGATTTCAAACTATTGCAGTGAATGAAAAAATCGTAATAGACATTTACGAGTAAGTTTTGCGAACCAACCATTCCAGTATCGTACAGAAATTATTTAGTTGATGGTATTACCGAAGTTTTTCTTAGATATAACTTCCTTTCTCGGCCGTCTATTTTACTGTCTGTGGTCATTTTTCCGGTCCATTGAAATGGAATGAAGGATAAGAAAATAGAAAACTATAGAGATGGGGAATGAAAATAATTCTCTTTTATAATTCAAAAGACACAAAAGTCGGCAGTGGTCATAAGTTACCCAGTACGTCTTCGATATATCAAATACCGGGGTTCTAGAGAGTCGAACAAGAATTTATTAAAGCTCTTGCAATTGAACAGTACGTGTATTATTAAAGTGCATTAAATGTTGGACAATGAACCAACAGGTGGTCATCGTATTAAGATTCATTTTTTGTATTGTTAGTTTCACAGTTTAAGAAGCAAACATTTCTGGATTTTAAATATGGTGGTTTATGCATAGACGATTTTAATTCATAACGCATTTTACTTATTATGTTATTTTTCATTAATGATTTTAACTTCATACGTTTTGTAATTGTACCTATATTAAAAATAAGTGTTAGAGTTTCTTATAAATCACTATAGTAATACTCAATATATATATAATTTTATCACGAAATGTATGTTACTGGCACATATTCAACCTTCCAATATGATTTTAGATTGTTTAATATTTAAAAATATTTATTTAAGTAGATAAAATACTTGGAATTTCAAAAAATCAAATAAAAAAGGTCTTTACGACTTTTTAGATATGTTTTATGACAAAATAGATCAAAGCTGTTCATACATAACGAGGTAAAGATTAGGTAGCCATAAGTTTCTACACGGCTTTTGATAAATTATTTTTGAAAAGGGTTACCTATTTAAATATGAAAAATGGTACTTGACCTCTGAATGACATTTGTAACGTCAACAAATCCCTATCAAATAAAAAATTCTTTTCGTTATTCTATTCATACCGACCTCTTTGAAAACCTTGAAAGCTTAAAGCCATACTGTCAGTACCTACCTGAACATGTGCTGTTCATAATGTGGTGTTATATTCTACACCTACCATTTTACTCGTATTTGTGCTCGCTTAGAGTGTCATCCTTTGATCTTATCAACTCTTATAAACATTAAATGATTTATTATAATTAGCATATTTATCTAAGTTTATTATACAATATTAATATATAAATACGTAATTATTTCAACTTGGGGATAATTTCGGGCTTAAATTCAAATTGATATAAAAAAAAAAAAATCCATAAGGGTAAAACAAGACAATTATGAAATATTTTGAGTAATTTGTAGATTTTATCAACATACAATTATGTACGAAAAATTAATTTAATGAAATTAATGAGGTAAAACTAGTTGAAACTTACCACATTACATAATACATACATATATACACGTATTATTTTGAGAAATTCTGGTAAAACATTCAGCGATGATAATAAAATTAATACGTTTTAATTATTCGTTTACAAACAAACGGTAGTAGGAAAATGTACATATTTATTTTTGTATGCGTATTTTTTATTTAACAAATTTAATTTACAATTATATTACAATATCTGTGTATTGTTGTACAATAATAATGTTCATAATTAAAAAAAATATATATATACCCTTTCGGGCCACACGGTATTTTTATTTCACAATGAAAAGCACCATTCCTATTTTTAGTTTTCACCGAACAACAACAGTGCAATTTTTTTTATTAATTTATTTAATATAAACAAATATAACTTATACAATTACGAAAAAAAATGAAAAAAAAAAAATTGAATGTAAAGGTAATTTTGACCGGACGAGATATGAAAGCTAATAAATGAAATTATATGTAAACACATTTTTACGGAACTATTCGCTACAATGAAAAACGGTAATTTATTTAAAATTAAATAAAAATATGTAAAATGTAATCGGAACTACATCTACACCACGTACCAACTATCAAAAAATGAAACAGTTTTATTTAATTATTGATTATTTTCAATTTTTTAGAAAAATTATAAAAAAAAAAAAAAAAAAAACAATATACCGTAAACAATATACACCACACACAAACATCCTATGGACTACGAATATAATCGATAGTAAAGTTGGGGGAAGGATGAATTTTAAAAAACTACCCATGTGTGCGGGTGCATGCATCATCTCTTTAAAATATTAAAACGACGCGCTGGAGGCGTGTGAAAACCAATATCTTAAACGTCATCACGCCTCAACCACCACGCAGACTAAACAGGAATATATATAATACACGGTATAAATGATATTATTAAATAACATATTATACGTTTAACAGGTCGTTTGGAAGCGGTTTAATCGGACGAAACGGTTTGCGTTCATGTTTTCGGTGGGATTTTCTCGGCCTGCGTAAAAAATGATAAAAACGCGCCACGCATTGTATTTGCACACACGCGCTCATCATTTACACGCACAACGTCACAAACACGTACGACGCGAGCGGAAGAGAATTTTTGGACGACGATAAATTCACTACCATAAATTCATCGCTCGCAAACCGCGTCCGTTTGCTCACATACCTACGGTATTATATAGACACGCTCACGCCCACTCACACACACACACACATACACAAACACACCTCCCCTATATACACACTCTGTTATTATACACCCGTGAGCACAACAGTAGATTGTTGCGGCTGGCTAAATGATTACGGGCCACTGATGGATTGCCTCGGCCGCAGTCGTATCGCATCATTCCAGAGACACGTGCGTGCGGTTTCGGGTCCGTCTATAACCGCTGCCATACGAGCGCACACAATATTAGGTACACATATTCATATATATATATGTCTTCGACTTACGGCCGAGTATTTATAATGATAGCAATATATGCATGCACAGACCCAAATCAACCTCAGTCATCCCGTCCCAAAACTTGGGGACCCGTCGTCCGCGCTCCTGTCCAGTCCCGCCGGGTCCGCGGCTTGTGTACTGAGCACTAAAAAACACTGTTTTGACTGACGCGATTCTGCTGTAAAATTGTGAAACACTCCGTGACAAGTTCTATACGATTTATTTCGTGTGCGTTTTTTGCGGCGATAGGTCTGCAATTCTCCATAAATTATTACAACGTCGAAATGTACGGTAGTGTGGTTAACATAAAATAATAAAAATATACGTCGAAATGTCGAAATAACTACTTATTGAGAACGTCTAAATTTTTCGGGTTGGCTGTAACAAATTCTTCATTTCTCACAAACAAATAAATATTTTAATAATGAGAACTGCGTGCAAATATGTTTCCATATGTCAATGCAATAATAGAATATCATATTTTAATATACATGCACTGTTATATTATTAACACTCACATAATAATATTAATTCATTTTGTAAAATACGGTTTTGCTAAATCATATTTTAAAACTACCTAAAAATATACAACGCATTTTTCTGTACACCTACAGTCTATCGCATAATTTAAGCATTTCTTGTGACAGTCGATATCTAATCAGACTTAAAGGAAGGTTTTTGTGACTCAATTGTATTATTTTATAATATTATACTTAACATATAAGTTTTATAATTGGTAACGAATACATAGGTACATATTTGAGAATCAAATTAATTTTGTTGCCGCTAATAAACCGTGCTTGGATTGCGTTGGAAGTTATAATGCATGTTATTTCAATCGTTCCGGTAATAACACAATATTATTAGATACCATATACTCGTATATACCTGGCTAGATACATTTATTATTTAGTAACAGTGCTCGTGTGGTGGTCAAAGTGGATCGATATCGGCTGATATAATATGTCGACTTTACCGGTGAACGAGATAGGCCGTCGTTTAGGGTCGATAACTTATGATTTATACAAAAAAAATAAGAAGTATGGCAAAACATCAAGTTTCATTTAGACGCGTTTAAAACGATTTGGCCAAGTAACCCATGTGCCCACCAGAAAGAGGTTCGCTTGCCACCTGCTAGCAAATATTTAAATTAAATATTATGGAAATAAAATCGAAATAAAAACTAAAATAACACAGACGACTTCAATTTTCCAAAGTATGTGAGCTGAATTTCAGCCAGTTAGGGGAGGAATTTTTGAATAGTTTATGACCGGTCGTCTTTTTCGTATAAGTATATCATGCCACAATTAGCAAAGAGGTCTTGACAAACGACTTCATCTATGCCCATCGCCCCTTTAACCAATATAATATAATATATAAATATATAAATATTATTGTAGTGAATACACTTGCAAAATTATATGACTTCATCGGTAATATATTTAGGTATGTGGTTTTTTTATACTATAAATTCAAAGACTTAAATAATAATAATGAATATTTTTTAATCAAGTAAAAGTATTTTTTTTGTTTTTAAAAAATGATGTTACTGCATATTATACGTTATACGTTCATTATAATACTCGCATTACGATGCTTCTGAAAAAAAAAATACTACTCATTTACTTATGCTAAAAAAAAGCAAAGTAATGGATTAACCATTTTTTTCTAATTAAACCGAAAAAGCCTTTTTGACTTTAATATATTGTTTAATGGGATGATTAAAATACATTTAAATTCTGATAATTACATGCAGTTTATTTTTTTTAATTTTTGGATATTCATAAACCAGCTATTGTTTTTATTTATAATTAGTATGAATATTTCAATACTATTGTATGGAAATAAATAGTTAATGGAATTTCTACCAAACAAAATTATCCAACTCAGTAAATACTTATTTATTTTAAATTAAATTAGGATTGAAAATGTTTAACATTTTATTATATTGTAATAAGAATAACAACTTGATTATTATCATTTTGTATAAACCATATACCTAAGTTAAGCCAGTCAAGACATATATTTTACTAGCTATCCCCGTGCACTTCGTTTTCCATACAAAATTTATCAGTGTTAAATCTGATGAACTAATTCTAACATTTAGCGTAAAGCGTGTAGATATATAATATTTTTGATTTTCTGATTTGGTGTATAGAAGATGTTTCAAATATAGCTGTCCCACCCTGCATTGCTTTTTTTAATATTTAACAGCAGTATTTTTTTTAATATTATTTTTCTTTTCTTTTTTTTTTTTTTTTGTTAAACGACCAACATTTTATTTTATTTTCATTCTGGACCAAAAACCAACAACTAATAAATTTTCAATAGTGTGAACTAAAACAACAAAAAATGTTTTTATTGTTATAGTACATTAAATATTCACTAAAATACTAATTTTTAATAATAACTAATAATTGATAATATTGATGGAAAAATTAAATATCTTTATGTGCAAATTTACCAATTATTTAAAAAATAATAACTCAATTTTTCATGAATTTATAGAATTTGAAATAAATTTATAACCTGATTCACAATTTACTCTTTCATTGGAAAAAAAAAATCGAATGAATATTTTTAAAAATATGCGTGACAAAGATTTTCATTTTCATTAGTTTCATGATTTTATAATGTATGGATTCTGTAACCAGAAAAAAATCGCATTTTTATAACGTCCTTTTAGTTACCAATGTGCTGTTAGTATGAACAATAATGACTTTTATCATGGTATATTCGAACTATTTTCATAACCATATAGCAATTATTATTTGTAGATATGATTTATAATTATGTGTTAATAATAAGTTTTGCTTGCGTTTGTATAAGCCTCACGTTCCCTAAATTATTAGTCTATAAGTATTAATTCATCATTAGTATCATAATTTGTGATATGCATAAATTAAACTATTCAAACATATTCACTCCGCGTGTATAATGCATAGTTAAGTAAACTTTTATTTAAAATCAAATAATTATTTTTATTTTTTCATCTCAATGATGAGAGTTTTTTTATAACACTATATAATTAGCTTAACATTCTAATGTATATTTCAGTGTACAATAAAATATACTATAATACTATAATATGCAGATACATTATAAAGCAAAACTACAACAATTATACCAATTATATAGGAATTTTAAAGCAATAAAATTAAGATTAAATCTTAAAGTTATAGGTAAATCATATTGATACAAAACTTTAATTATGTTAAATTTTTATAAAAATATTATATAACTAATAAAATCAATAGCCAAGTTATATTTATTATTAGTAAAATCATTGTTTATATTGGTTTTATTATTTATTATTGATAAATACCATATATATGAATACCATACATTTCTATATAAATTAATAATTTAAAAACACATTTAATTTTATATAAATCTCCACGATAACATCAGACCTTTCCCTCGCCCGAACTCATTTTTATTATAAAATGCCTTAATTACTATGTATAAAGAGTCCTTATTATCCTAATTTTTTATACATTAAAAATTTACATCGAAAAAATAATATTTATAATATTACGATCTATATGTATATTTGTGGACGAGTTCGAATATTTTTAGTTGTAATTTTTAAGTCTATACGTTAAAACATAAATATATTTAGATATTTATATAAGTTTTTCATGTATTTAAAATCATAATCTGAATTTAATATTGTAAAAGATACAAATTTTTTTTGTTCAATTTAATGTTCCACACATATCGTGTTACACCATTATGTGTTTGATTATAGCACAATATAATATTCTAACTAGTGTGATCCTAAATTTAAACATAACCTACCAGACGTACCTACATAATAAAATTCGTTTTGTTTATCTTCTCGTGCATAAAGTAGTCTACTCTGCGTTTTGATATCAAATGGCAAATGATTTTACCAACTGGAAATAATAAGATAATATTTTTGGGTTTAGAAGCATAAAATATTATTTTAATATTATCACACACTGACATCTATGAATAGAAGTTTAATTAAAATGCAACAAAAATAAATGCCATCGGACAATGTGCCAGAGATTATTATTCATCAGAGTGACTCTTAATTTCTAAACGATTTCAGAATTTACGATAATAATTTTTAATTACATAGTTTAATGTACCTTCATCAAGTTGTATTGAAACAATGTATAAATAATTGGACTCTTGTTATTGGCTTTGTTTTTGCACAACATTTAATTAACATTTTATATTTTTAATGACACATTAAATTTTTACACTTTTTTTCATACTATAATTTTGTCAGAATAATTTTTTTGGCGTTTTGTTATACATAATTTTATTGTTTTTTTTTTTTATATATTTTCACGCCATGAATTTAAATCAATATACATACATTTTTACTGTAAGAATCATTAGTCATTACAAAGTTAATTGATAACATATTTTACATATACATTTTTTATAGCTTTAGTTATTATGAATTTATTTTATCATTTATAATAGTTTATAAGTTTAAAATGTATACTAAATATTGATAAAACCACTTTTTGTATCCACTCGTTATCAAGTTTCCACTTGAATTTTCTCTGACAGTGCATTAATATTGAAATTCACAAACTGGAACTCAATTCGACGAAGAAACGTCACTGAAGTAAACCTCAATTGTTATGTTTTGAGAGAATGATTGTTAGTACACTTGGACTATATTGTGAGTCAAAATAGTATAGAGAACATTTTATTTATTAACTAAGACATTTGGTACCATCTTTAGAATACTTCAAATGTACAGTGAATTTTAAATCTCGTTCATATATGAGAAATTATATACTGGGCAAACAGAGCTGCCACTAAAAAATCATTTTACAGAATACATAAATGATAATATTGGGGAAAAAGTTGGTAAAGCGGACATAGAGAAAAGAAAGTCACAGTAAATTCAATTCAACAACTTCAAGATCTTTGATAAAAAAAAAAACCCCTTACATATTAAATAAAAAAAAAAAAGATAAAGAAAACCATTGAAATTGAAAAACGGTCAAAAAGGTTTAATAGAAAATTTATTATTATAAAGAACCAATAAAAAAATCACATTATTATAAATAAGAATAGGTAATTTAAAATATTAAAATAAACTGTTTATCAGAGTTAAGTAGTATAAAATTAGCAGAGTTCAGACAAATAAACTAGTTGAACCAGTTGCCATTAATTAATTGTACTTGATAAATTAATCAGCAGTCATTCTCAGTTAACTATAGAGTTAAATAAATATTTAAATGTGGCAACTGAAGGTCTTACGACTCACTAATAAATGCTCATCATATATAGAGTCATTTCTATTGGCTATTAATAAACTTAGATATATTATACATTAATCAATTAATTAAAATTTAAAGTTATACTTTATTTATATTATATTGTTATCTGTTATTTAAATATAATTTGTATACTATATTTTAATAACTTATAAATGTACAATTAAGTAAAGAGTTATTGAAAAAGTTTTAAAAATGTTTTTGAAATATTTTAAACAATTAAAAAATCAACAAAACTTCGAAGATAAGAGAACACTAAAATAATCTAATATCAATAGAAGTCAAAGTTGTGGTCCATATTTTGGTAAAACAAATATTTAACACGTTCGTTCATAAAAATGTTCGAAAACATTTATTCCTTCGTTCTTTTTTAACAACCAGGTAACGCAAGCATCGTGTTCTTTTCTCTTCCACAGAGTGTCTGCAACATTAATCTGCCAAAGATTATAGGTTCATAAACGTGTATCGTGGAATGTCTTTTTTTTAACAAGAATAACTATTCATGTAAATAAATTTGTATACTTTTTTTAAAGCATTAATATAATGTAGCTACTAATTACTATGTACTATGTCGACTAGGAAAATAAACTTTTAACTCGTCAATCCAAAATGTTTAAAATACTTTCTAACTCCAGTTAATCTAAGTAAATTACATAATAATTGTTTTCATAAATTTTTTATTTATTTATACATTTAACGGACGGAAGCTTTTTGATCATAATAGTATGGTTTAAATAAATAAAACTTTATTGACAATCAATTACAAAAACAAATAAACATGCCTTCACAATACTTGAATTAACTACGAAGTACAAATACTACAGCATAAAATTAGAATATTAAAGAAACAAAAAAATAAATATATTTTATATATTGTTATTTATTAATTTCGTTGATAATGTAAAACTTAAATTGTTCATGGTTAGAATCAAAAATATCTACTGATGTGAATATTTTATAACTTTATTAGCTAATAGTTTAATGAAAGAGCCCAAATGCAATCAGCTATACCTACCATAACGGAATGACTCGTTTGCCGAAATAGAGTTACAACGGAAAACATATTTTACGTCTAATTAACTAAGTTCGTATGCGAGTCATTATGGAAATTAGTTTTGAACAACAAACTACAAGATGACCGAGAAAACTAAATTAACCAACTGGTGCGCAAATAGATTTTACGACGAACTTAATACGATTGGAATATTAAAGTCAGTTTGATGAAATATAGAAAAAACAATGTTCTTATTTGTGGGAACAAAAAAGTTTAATAACAACGATAATATGTTTAATCAATTCCTATAAAGTGGTATTTTTTTTAAATATAAAAAAAATAAAATAATTCTAATATAAAATTTATGTAGAATATAATTTAATTCTGTTAACGTTAAAATTATATCTCATATTTTAGTCTGCTTAAAATAATTATTAATTCATCTTATTGATAAAACTGATATATCAAAAACTCAGTGTACTTTAGAATTTGATACATAAAATAATAAACAAGATTAAAAATCCAAGGAGAAAGTTATTGATGAATTATTTTAATATATCAGTCAATTTATACACATTAAATGACTTAGACATTTTAGTGAGCTATTTTAATTTAATGATTTATTTTAAGCATACAATTTATCACCGAAACGTATACATTATACATAAAATAAATATTGTTTGAGAAACACTTAAAAGTTTAAATATTAAGTTAAAATTTTAAGTTTCTATTACATTAATTTATTCTAATTATAATAGGTATGATAAAAATTTTGAAAATATTACTACAGTTTATTTGTGTATACAACTGCATAGAGTACATTTAGTTTATAATAAGTAGTAGTTTTAAACAGTAATCTAATCATTAAATGTTACTTTATATTTTTGATTTTAACTGATCTATACTACGTATACGTCCAAAATTTAAAAGCGTTAATACTTTAAAATTTTTAACTAAATATCACAATTATTATAATATAAGATGTACCTAATTTATGTAAATAATTAATATTATGCTTTAAATTGTATTACACCATTGTTACGATAAACCGATCAAATCTGTTACGTTTTTTTTTTCGTATTTCGTAATGTTTAAAAGAAACAAAAATATTTGGTTACCCAACAACCCCTTTACGTTACTTAGAACACTATACAATCAACCCCCGCAATGAAAAACGACTGGGACTCATTATGTAGTTCCATTGCTAAAATAATAATTACACATAGAATGTCAACAACTTTTGTTTGATAACCGTTAATTTTTAATTTTACAACAACAGTCAAGAATCTTTCGTATTTCAATGCTTTAGTTTTTACGAAAATACCTAGTTAAAAGGGGCGAAGCTTGACTATTTTTTTTTCGTATCTTCCGGATGTCTTATTGTAATAACCACACAAACAACCTTAATCAGGTCTCAAAAAATTGTATACAATTTCTGTTCAGGTTTCTATGTGAAACCTAAAGACCCGCTAGGAATATGTATTAATACCCAATAATAATCAGTTATTTAGAACAAAATTTGCAACACATACTAAAACCAAAAATTAAAATATTAACAAAATTATAATATATTGTTTTTATAATCTGGACATATTTGAAATTATTTATGATTGAATGAATAAAACTGGAATAATTAAACAATAACACACAAATTGACAAATCATAAAAAATAACAATAATTCATATACATGGTATGCCATCGAAACAGTCGATAACAGTGACAATGTGTATTCACAATAATAATTTATAGTGCTACATTACAGACACGTTACAATGACAATAAAACAATACCATATAATATAGTGGCTCTAAACTGAACATAGTGCACACGATGAAATGTGAACTCCTATCATCATAGAGATGAGAAACATGTTGGCCTGTTTTTAACAATATATATAGTGACAAAAACAAAAATTAATCTCAGTAAGGCGATAAACCGGCGGTTTTTATTCAAGCCCACAAAATAAGTTACACAAGTTTTATTGTAGTTTTAACAATAATATAATGAATTTAGCTCGTTTGCACTCATGTCGTACTCATATTCATGAAGTTAACAACACATCCATAAAACCATAACAAACACATATAAAATACATATCCAACGAATTTGTTGGTATAACTTGTTGAACAGTGTTGGATTTTTCCTAGACTTTGTTTGGATTATAACTTTTCTAACTTTTATGCTACGAAATGTGTGTTACATTTTTTACTAGGGGAAAATTGCGCTAGCATAAAGTTGTGCTGTTGGTAGTAAAAATAAAATTCACCAAAGTCTAAAGCATTGTCTAACAAACTACCAACAAATGTATTGGATATATTTAATATGCATCAGTTATAGTTGTGGTACTTATTTACAATAGTTATCGACACTTTATGGACCGATTTCATATTACAGTGTCGAAAAAGATCATGCCATGTTTACAAAATCAACGAAGGTCGACGATATCATTTCGAGTGGATCCAGAAATAAAAACAAGAAAATCGTGACAGTGGCAAAGAATTCATATTGAAACATAGAGTAACCTTAATAATCTCCATTTGGTGGATTTTAATAAAACCCGTATGACCCACGTCCCAGGAAATCAGTTTCTTTCCAGCCTTTTGACGGAATTCCCAATGTCATGACCATTTGTCTGCTTAGTAGCGGAAAATGTAGTTTGTCTTTATCCTGATAATGGTAAATACCGAACGACGTCGATGGTCATATGATTTTTACTAGTATTTTTCGTTTATAACCTTAACTCATTTATTAAAAAATCATCTTATATTTATAATACAGAAAGTATGAAAAAAAAACCCATTTAGGACATACTACTGACTACTGCTGCCGCCGCTTAGACTTATAATAAATTATTTAAAACGTTTAACGATTGAAAATCGTAAATTTCAGTATCTAGTCAAAAAGAAATAACACTGAAATGCATTTGGAATAAGTATACATCCGAACGCATTTTTTAACTCTACTAAACTAAATTACACAAATTAGATGCATCCCTGGATAATTTACTAATAAAATATAAAATAGTCGTTCGTTTGGTCTATATTCTAGAGTTTGTTTCCATTAAATATTGAATTATACTATATGTCGCATTATTCTTTAAAGTCTAAATCATTAAATGTTTAAAATAAAATGGAACGTAATATTATGCTTAAATAAAAAAATATAAATTTTTCTTAAAAATAGTATAAATACAATATTAATTGTTCAAAATACAAAGCCGAAAAATATATATAGCTTTTAAATATATTTTAAACACAATCGTGTAATTCAATACAAATGAATAAAATGGTTCAAAATTAATAATCCATTTATAAATATTATTAAATTTATAATTTGGCTTTACATACTCATTATTTTTTCATATGCTGATGTATTGAAATATTATAATGAAATAATATTATAATACATTTGAATTTATTATAATTAAGTAGCAGTAAATTAATATACAACTGTGGTATACAAGCCTATCTATATCGTCGTGTTACCAAATGTTGTCTTTTATAATAATTAGGTAAATCAATTTACTGTGGTAGGATGATACATTGTTAGATACTAATATATTATTATGTACTATATTTTTATTTTTATATAAAAAATGTATATTTTATAAATGATGATTTTAAAACAAATCTAATGAAAGAATATTAAATGTAATTTAAATAAATAGTTGTTAGTTTAACCAACAATTCAACATTAAAAATATTTAACACCATAATTATGGTATTAATATATTGTAAATTTAGTTTATTTTTATCAATTGTGCTGCAATTAAATAACTTAAAGTGAAGAAAACTAATGTATATAAATAAACAAAATAAATACGTTATAACCATAAAATATTTAAGGTAAAATTATTATTATTAACTAATTCTTTGTAGGTATACTTAAAATTAGTTTTATAAAATCGAATTTTATTGTTTAATAAGAAAAAAAATAACTATTTGAAAATCATATTATCTTAAAATATTATATTATATTGGTAGAAACAAAATTACACTAAATGTATGATATTAAAATTACTCCAAGTCTAGCTCACTGCAAAGCAAACAAAGCTTAATGAATCTCAAAAACTATTGACGACATTTCTGGTGTTTATGAAGATATATTTTGATTATCCACCTATAGTTCCGTGTTCATCTCATGAGACATAAACAGAACATTATACACATGTAACGAGTGAAATAATTAATAAACAAACAACGTCTCATCTGGGTAGTCCTGAGCTAATCTTCTATGGCTAATAAATCGAGTCAAAACAGCAAACACACATTTTACCATACTTTGAATTTAAAATTAATAAAGGAAACTCGTGTTTTATGTAGTACATGTTGTCTTTCAAGAGGCAACTGCACAATATAAACGGGTTATAGCTATAAATTAAACATTAAGTCATCTTCGATGTCCGTTTTCGTTTTCAACCTCTACTCATCAAAGTACACACACACATTAATACGTTATACTATGCTCTTTTAATCAATTCATAATATTTATTTTGTACATTAATATTTAGTATTTTTAACATCAATTATTTTGGTGAACAAGAACTGGATAATAAATCGTTATAGCAATAACACCAAACGATTATTGCTGTAAATCATACATTGTATTATGTTTAAAATATTTTCGTATAGTTTGTGTCATTTTCTTTCTAATCATTATTCCCCTTTAAATTTAAATGGAGAAAAATACATCACCACTATACTGTACAAAATATATAATAATATACGTTAAAAATTTCAAGTAGCTATTCACGGATATTTTTTAATTAAAACAAAATAACTAAAATTGTTATTCTTTTATTAGATACCTGATTTCGTCTAAAACTAAAATTTCGATTAAAAAGACTGTTTACATTTATCACGATTTTTTTTGTTATAGGATAATCTCCTTATAAGAAATCTGGTATTTTAATTTTAATCCGTAGCTATAAAAACATATTTTAGATTTATTTTTAACTGAAAAATGATTTTAAAATGTTCGTAATTTTGAAAAATTGTATCAACATTTTATCTTCAAATTATTATCAATAAAAATCTTGTCTATATCTTTAACATAGCTATAATAACCGCTTATGAAAAATCTTGTAGAACATCCTTGAATTTTTGATCCCAACAAAAACAATTTTATTAAACTTTTTACTTTTAATCACCAATTAGATTTAATTTTCTACTATAAACAACAATTTCTTTCCCCACCAATTTATTGTAAATCAAAACATTTTTACTGTCTCACAATGATAAACAAAAATAAAAATAACACTCATTATTATAAAATCATAATCTAAAATAAGAATAAATTCAAGTTTACAGAATTTTTTTCCGTTCTGACTTTAAGTTCTACCATTATTGTATACTTTATTATTACATACCATTAACTAAGTAAAATATATTTTACTGACATCTCAAATAAATATGCACGTTGTAGAAAAGAGTACAACATTAATGTATTGCTTTAACTAGTTATTTTAATTTTCTCAGATAATCATCCAGTTATTTGAAAAAAAAATATAATAATCGGAAATTGACCGTAGTAAATTAAGTCATTATTTTGCTATAATTTTAAATCTCTTAAATCACCTAAATCACATTTTGACAGGTTGATTGCATTCAATTTTATATCTATAAATCCAAAATTAATTATACTACAATTTATTTTTATAAGTAATGTAATTAAGACGTCAATTTTCTAACAATTTATGATGTACTACTTTATAAATAAGTAAAAAATAAATAAAAATAATAAAAATAAAAAAAATATTTAAGTACTTTTTTAATTTTTTTTTTTCAGTGTATTAGTAATTCTTTGTTGATTAGATGTTAAATTTAATTTAATTTTTGTATTATTTTTGTTACTAAGTGTAGCTTACTATCAAATAATATATTGAATGATTTATAATTTACCTTTTTTATTACATAAAATAACATAATTTAGTTACAGTAAAATTTTAAACTAAAAAAATGTAATTTATAAATTCCGTTGTACGTAGCTACAACAATATTTTGTGAACCGTGATTCAATTAAAACACAGAATATCAATAAAACTAAATATACAACTTCACAAAACTATTTATTTATTAGAGTATCTATTAGCAAAATACTTTGTCAATCATTTTTTTCGTATCCTGCAAAATTAATTTATAATAAAATATGTGTATATTGTTAAATTTTTAGGTAGCAAAAACACCAAAAACCAGGTTCTATGTACTTAGATTATTTTAAAATGTCACTTTAATCCATCTTATTGTAATTTTTACTTTATTCTGTTTACTTCATTAATTTATTAAAATTTATTTTTGTTTGAAACGAACATTTTATACAGAATTATCTATCTTATTCCTATATTCGTCACTAAATACTATTGTATATATTTAATTCTATACCACATTTAATTATATTATATTGTTCTCTTATTTATATTTGTAAGAACTGCCTTGATAATCAGGAGTGCTGCAATATTGTACATACTTAGAAAAAAGTGTTGATGTTAAAAAATTGTTTATGTTGTAATCAACTTATAATTATTATTAGATTAACTGCACATTTAAGAACAATGTAACAATATTCGTTTCTACAATTCATAAAATGTATAACTCTTTTTAAAAAGTGTATTCAGTTTTAAACAGAATCGGAGTGAAAAAAAATTAGTATATAAATTGATGATAATTATCAAATTAATGAACTATAAAATAATTGTATGTGTTCTTGATAAAATATTATTACAAGCCGGTTAATGACTGCATTGGTTGTAAAGCATGCACACGTTATGCATGTACATATCATATTTAATGGTATATATTATTAAACTTTTAAACATTGCGTTGTTTTTTTTTTTTTACATAAATATATCGATAAAATATTATATACAGCTATTAAACCATGACACGCTTCTATGTGATTTAAAACGCTGAATGTACCTATATTATTGTTTATATTGTTTATAATAGAAATTTATTACAAAAACTGGAAGTGAAGAAAATCGTGAATGTGCATAAAACGCGAGTATATTTATTTTGTTTTCCCATCCACCATTAACCACAAACGACAACCAATGCCGACGTGTTATTTTTATCGGTGGGGAGGGGTTGAAAAAATGAAAAATGATGAAATCAGTTTAACGGGAAAAAAAGCCACCAAACTAACACTACGCGAATGTGTATGTCTTGCGGGGACGCGATTTGAATCGTTTAGATTGTCAAAAGGGTTAGGCAAACGTAAAAATAAAATAGACATCATCGTATAACGTTCCCTCCCTTCGCGGTCACATTCGTCGTCAAAACTACCTTTACGCACACACGTACACATTACATATATATGTAATGTGTGTGTGGAGGGAGGGGATATGTTGATATAATATATTTTATCTTTATCGTAATAGTATCGAGAAAATGTTTGTACAAATAGCCAATATGTATACCGGAAGGTTTGAAAATGTATCGGTAAATCCTCCGATTCCGTTGACTGTGTCGCGCGATGGCCGCCACCGGCAGATGGTACGTTGTGGTTTATCCCATGCGTTTGTTCTAAACGGATATCAGTTTTGCAGCAGGATAGCTGTAGATGGGGGTGACAAACATCCGGTATAAGAAATCCCGACAAACCGTTACTAACTTTACTACATCTACCTTCTCTCTATCCTAAACTACGCACGACCATCCAATGTATCACTACTTGGTGGGGTTATATTTTTGAATTACGACGGTCAGTGTAATTATGTCATTGTGTATTTGTGTGTGTGTGTGTGTGTGTGTGTGTGTGTTTACGTACTTATACGACCATACGACCTTTATTAGTTAGAAAGGAGAAGAGGTGAGATGAGAGTAGCGGGATGACCGGTGGAAGGTGTCTGAGGTGGAAACTTTTCGACTGTTCCGGTATAATATGTGAACGTGTGTTTAACGACAACGACGACGACGATCGATAACCGATATTTAGCACACCGAACCCAAACAACCACCTCTCCGTGTCACTGGTGGTATGTGTATATATAATATATATATATATATAAACACCTAATACCTACACAGTATACATATATATGAAGGTTTTTACTGTACCTTTACTGCGAACTACCGATATGTATTGTGGGTGTATATAATGCTGGAATAGAGAGAAATACTGATAAATAATGCAATTCGAATGATTTTAAACGTTTGCCCAAACGATCCAGTCGGTAACCGGAAGTAATGTATTAAATATATATATATATATATATAATATGTATGTGTACGTGAATGAATATATGTATGTGTGTGTTTTAGTGTGTACGACTTGTATAGGTATATACGTATATACCGCGTCCACGCCACTAAAACTTATGTTACATATACCAATAATAATCTCACAAAACGTCTGGAGTTAATGCAACATAAAAACATATTTTATTTTTTTAAATACCAGTTCGTTTTATAGATTTTTGAAGATAAGTAATAATAAACAGATAAAATAGGCTCATTTTTTTTTTTTTTTTTTTTTTTTTACTACAAACAATTCACTCTGCATTATCACAAGAACGGTTGATTAATTAAGTACTTAAACAGGATTGTCAAAAAAAATAATTTTTATTTGAAATATATAATACGTTATACTATATATTCACAATAAACATATTCAATCAAACTTTTCAACAAGATACTGTATTTTATGTAGAATTAAATTTAAAATATTTTTGATAATTTTCCAATGTTATTATTACAATTACTATAACTGTTATTTTATATAGTACTTATAATAATACATCAAATTCTCGTTAGTTATAATTGATTTTTATCTGTATATAAAAAAGCCTATTAGTCAAAGTATGATAAATGAATAGGAATGCTAATGTCAGATTATTCGATAAACGCATATACTGTGTATTTATATATGTATAATGTATATGTATATGGTTTAGGTTAAGTACATATTCATATAAATTGATAAAATACATACGAGATTTAAATATTGCAAAGCATTCGTCGCTAAATGTAATAAAATAAATAGCGTTCTGGAAAGGGCTACAATATTTTCGCAATTAATCAAATCTGCCGATTATTAAATAGCAATATTCATGAATCACATTATATTATTTGTGCTACTATGCATTTGAATGGCCCAGAATCGTTTCGAAAAATTACATAATTTACAGTAAAAAAAAAAAAAAAATGAATAAATCAATTATAAGAATAAAAGTCTGATAATGAATTTAAAACATTCAAAATCTTATTAAGATAAAAATAACATCACATTTCCATAAAACAAATTATTCTTTTAGACAATACTTAAGATATTAAACATTTTCGAATTATTTCTAGGTACAACGTACTCGTATATGTAATAAACGGCTTTAATCTACTTACCAATCTGCTATTGACGGCAGTTAAAAATGATTTTACCTGTATCTTATGGTGAATATCAAAATATTTCAAAGATGCGTTTCGACCTTTCTGACTGGTATTCAAATTGAATTGCTAAATGTATTATATATATTATACGTATTTTCTAAACTTTTTTCAATTATTAAATTTCTCTCTCAATTTGAAAAATGAGGTTTAATCAAATACTAATGTATTCCAGAAAACGATACCGATGAAAAAACAGCGTTATATAACATAGGCCATGTCATTTAAAACAGTTTTCTAAGTTTTTTTGCAATTCTACAGACTTTATTTAAAGTTATATTATATACCTTAATTTTGTTTTCCAAAGACTATTTTGAAACTTTCTCCCTTTGTACCATCGAAATCAACTGTTAATTTTGCGCCAATAATGTTCGTTCTAAGACTAAAACTATATGCCAGAACAATTATCGTACAATTTCTACTATATCATTTATTTAGTTTGGGTAATATAGTATAAAACTTTTACTACCACAATGAAATTTTATTAGATTATAAAATTGTCGTACAAATTTCTTCGTTATCACGCAACATTTGATCCTAAGAAAAAATCCACGTAGCAATTTCAGGAATTGTTAACTGATTATGATATATTGTGCTAACCTCAATAGATATGCTGTAAATAATTCAAAACCGTAAAGATTTAATATATTTTATTTGAAGTTACGGCAGTGTGAAAAGACGTTTTGTAATATTATAGTAAGCCGAAACAAAGCATGGTTTATTCATTTTCATCCTTCTTTTATTACCTGTGAATTTTAACTTTTAGAAAATTAAATTGCATATCTTTTTATTTAAATTTAATTTACATTGATAAAAAATAAATCATATAAATTATATTTATTTAAAAAGATCAAAAATCCATAGATCGTACAGTGTATAGTGTTTTACCGCCGCTTTAAAACCTTATAATTATAAAGACAAAAATATATTAATTTATTCCATCAATCTCGGAATACACGATAAACAATAAATAGCGTACTTCCAATATAAATAGGATATTTAATATTTCATATAATACACACAATAACTCATAAAATTTATTTATATATCGCATAAGAAATCACATAAATTATGATGGTCATTACCAATAGTTATTAGTAATTATTCTTAAGGTATAACACGTGTAAAAGCAATAACGAACCAATTATTTTAAAACTATAATATATAAATATAAATTTCAACTGCTGTAACTTTTATTTAAGTTTTACACGTATATTAGTGTCTATAAATCATTAAATAATGTTATAATATCCATTTAAAAAAGATAATTAAAATAGAAATGAAAATTTCAAAGATAGAAATAATATACTCTTATTATAATGGATATATTTAATATAATGAAAGAATTATTAGTCACTATTAAAATTATATTTTACTGTATATTCTTGTTTTTCCTTTTTCACTCTCTCTTTATCTTTGGAGTCTGTCGTAGGTACATTCAATAAACATTCCCGTGGATATCCATTGGGAAACATTTTCCATTGTTTCTCACGCAAAACGGTAATCTATTAGGTCCCACAATAAATGAGTGATTGACCTAATTTTTAAACAACATACGGTTGGTAATAATAAGAAAATCAGTAAAATTAATGGCATACTTCTTATTTGCCGTGTTCAAGACTTTATATAGTGAAAATATTACTGGTAACCTATGCGATAGAAAACTCATAGATTTAATGCGAGTATAACCTATGTATACATGTTGTGAAGTCTAAAACTCTGAAAGGTATTATCAAATAATATATAGTTGAAGTACCAAAAAAAAATCTTCAAAACAATATCTTTAGTTCCAAATAATCCTAGTTTTAAAATAAATGGTTTATTTATTTCTTAAAATTATATTTTAGATCAATTAAATAATTCAAAAAAAATATTAATTTTTCACAGAATAAAGTCAATGCACCAAAACTTCATATTTTATTTTGCTAATTATTTTTTCAACGGCATAACTATTACAGTTTTAAGTCTTAAAAGCTTCAAATGACTTGAAATAATTTTTTTAACAAATAATTTTTTTAACAAAAAATTTTTAATCCCCAATTTATTTTTATTAACTTATTAAGTTCTTTATAACTCCGTACATTGACGGTAAAGTATACCTAGGGACAAGATCTAACAACTACGCATTATAATTAATTTGCATTTTTATTTGGGTAACAAAAGTTAAAACTAATTTCACAGATGTCTAGTGCGTTTTATTACTAAATAGCACATAACTAAGAAACAAATAACACGATTCCAAAATAACGTAGATATAAAAATATAAAAATAAATAACTGATTATATTATATCTCCGATTTTTATTTTAAATTTCAATTTGTTCCATTAGTATTCTAAGTGCACTTTTATTCCTGGTTTAATCACAGATTATTATAAAAGCTGGTATAGATAAACCCTAATATTTGTGGTTTTAAATGGTATTTTATGTTTTTGAAATAAAAAAAACTAACCATAACTAGAGCTTTTAATGCTTTTGTTTACATACATTATTAACATGAGTTTGGAATACGTAAGCCGACTTTTGTGGTTAAATAATAAAAATAGAGACAAAAATATGAATGTATATATAATAATATATTATTTTATGTAGTGTATGTGTAAAAAATCTCTGTACAACATGTGCCTCTGTAGATCAAGCTTTGTTTTGAAAAGAAAGTTTTCCAATTGTTTAGTGTTATTGTGCAAAATAATTTGAAATGAACGGGTCTCCTTTTGCATCTGGTGCTTTATAAAGCAGCTCAATATGCGATACCAATATGTTAATGAGTTTTGAGAAGAATACACTGGAACTTTATAACAGAAAAAAAATTTAGACTCATAATATTATAAAACTCCAAAAGTCCCTAAAACTATTTTCTTTTCTTTCTTTTTCTGTACGTTTACTTTCTCATTATTCACCCACCACACTTTCTTTTCTTCCATATATTTATTCACATGTCAATGTCCAGAGTGATCTTTACGCGCCAAGATATTTTCAAATAAAAACTTTTGACCTCTTTTACTGCAAAACTTTTTCACACGCCAAACAATATCGACTCACGGACGTGCGTGATATCAGAAAAAAGTAATGAGAAGTGTAACCCAATCGCTATATGGTAATAGGATCTATTTGTTGTTTGTCGGAAAATTCAATTTATGAGTTTCACTGTTTGGTAGTACCTCAATGGATTGGTGTCTACAATATTTAGGAATAAAGCCTAACGTTCAATTACTTTTTATTAAACCTACAAAAAGTATTTTATCATAAACACAAATTTAATTTTAATGCATTTGAAAATTATTACTTCTCTGTGTCAACAGCTATTTTCAATATTATAAAAATAATCTATTATTATTTTTGAACAAAATCTGCTTATGTGTAAATTATTTTAGTAATATATAATATATATAAATATAACTAGATATTAATAAATTTAAAATTTTCATTGAACAGTATTTTTTTTAAACTTGTTAACAATTTGGTGTAAAATTTTCATTGTTCCACACATTTCTATTTAATATTATGTTTTATGATTCAATTAACTGAACATAAAATGTAATATTATCTAAAAAATGATTATAAGAACGATCAAGAGATTTACTCGTTTATAGTTGCATATTATGCTGATATATATTAAATTATACACACATTTTTGATTTATGTTACCAAAAAATTTGGTCTGAAACACTTTCAACTTCGTCATAACTTCAAATAATCTGTTCCACCATCACCTTTCAACAAAATTCCAAAATTCAGTGAAATTTAATTCTGTAATCGTTATTTATGAAACAGTGAAACTTTTATTCGATGTGTTCTTACATGCATATTGTAATAAATTGGTATTATACAAAACTTTTGAATAAGATCTTTATTTTAACTATTATATTTTCAAAACAGTTTATTCAATTTTAATTTCTTTAAATTATCTAATGACTTTTTTTTTTATAAAAGAAAAAAAATAAGAAAATAACAATAATAATTGTATTTGTAAACCAAGTGAACTGTGAAAACGTCTAATGATTATAACTGAATAGTTAAAAAAAAAAATAACAAAAAAAAATCAATAAATGTAAATACCATAAAAATATTTTATAATGGTATCTCAAATGTTATTATAAAAAATGGATTTACACTTTTAAATAATACTTACAAATTATAATATTAAGCATTAATATAATAATATTATGCACTATACTGTACATAATATATATAAATCAATTGAAATAATATTTATTTTTATTTAATAAAATTCATTGCTCAATTTATTACAGTTTTATTGAATATGTATTATGATATTTAATCAATTTTTAGTTATATAAATAAAATCGCAACGAGTCATATTTTCGAATGTCATGTGTTCGACAAAGGTCATATTTTCGAATGACAAGTGTTAGAAAAGTTATTTGTTCGAATAGTAGTGTAATCGAAAAATTATTTGTTCGAAAAGTTGTATGTACGAAAATTATTTATTTAAATTAAAAATATCTATATAATATTTTAAAAATTAATAAAAAAAAAATTCGTCTCTCCCGTGGTGTTATGATATTCTCCTATATCGCCTATATCAAAAGTCAAAAAATTAACCTAAATTTAATTACCCTTTTTCGCCTGTTATAAGGTCAAAGGCCAAGACGATGCTATATTCAGCTTCATCAGAGTCACCAGATTAGACTTTAACAATCATTGCCCGTTCAACCTTAGCTGACACACCAAAAACATTTTTATTTTTTTTTTTATAAATTAATCTAATATATACCTTAATATAACAAAAAATACAATTTTTGGGAGATATTCTAGCCAACATCCATGTGATGTCTCTTGGATAACGCAAATAGGCTAGTCCCAACTTATGTGTTCTCATGGCACAACTCATGATATTTAATATATTATTTCGTTCATACGACTTTTTGAACATATAGCTATTAAAACAAATAACTTTTCTAACACTTGTTATTCAAAAACATGACCTTCTAACACATGATATTCGAACACATGTACCCAACCCAAAAAAATTTAGCGATTATTTTATTTTGAACTACGATAAAATGGTTTTAGCAAGTTGAAATATAATACACTTGATTAGCTTTAAAAATAGAATCACTGTTAATTACTGTATATTTTAAAGCAAACTAAATTACATTATCTAGATTTAAAATAACATAAGATTTTTTTGATAAATGCAATTTATGTTCCTAACAAAGTTACATATTTTATCGTTATCGTTTCACTTTAAAACTATTTTTATTTTTAACAAAATAATTTTTTACCGCCGTAAAGGGAAATCATTGAAATCTTTAATAATAATGTAATTTAATGTATTATATACATACGAATGAGAATTAAAATATTAATATAATCCACTTTTAAAATCAGTTTTTGGTCTAACCTAGGTTAAATATTACTGTATTGTTTATTGTTTTAGAAAATAAATTCACTTTTTATGGCGATTTTATTTAATTACAATATAATATGATTTTTTCATTATTGAAAGGGAAATTTAATTTTAATAAGACAAATAATTTATTATTTGTATAATATTTATTTTTATTTTTTTTTTTTTTTTTCTAAGCCAGCTCACGTGCATTTAAAATAATGTAGTTTAAGTCACGTAATTATAATAACATACACACGTGCATATATACCATATACATAATATATTAATAATACGTTCGCCTCGTTTTTTATTTTATTTAAAAAAATTTCAAGTCGACAGTAACCATAAAATTCCTCGGTGCCACCAAGAGACGGGTTGACAAAGTAATCCCAAAACGAACCGAGACCTGACATAGAGAATATAACGTGTTTTTCCCATCTCTCTTACACTTCACCTATCTTATTTTTTCATCCCGTACGTACTCTTACGCTCTTTTTGTGTAACTAAGCTCCCATCCGAGCCATTTTGAATTTCCCCAAGTTTCAATTTATATTCTGCGTCTTTTTTTCCATGGTGACGATAAATTATCTGGAACACCTACCACTTTATTATTATTGTATTAGTAATGCTGGGCACAATACGCACGTGTGTTCCGCAATGATATTAAACGCAAGCAACAGACACGTGAGGCGGCTGCCGTACACATCAAGTTTCCTATATAGAGCACGGCGACGGCAGCAGCTCAACAATCAACAACACTGTGCAGAAATTCCATCAGTGGCACCTACATTTTTCGGGTGGTTCGAAAGAAAGTTCAAATTTTAAATAGAAATATAAAAATCGATATTAAAATAATATAAATTACATTATTAATAATAATTTCTGACTCATAAACCACTAAATCTTCATTGAATCCGTCATAATAGTCGTCTTAGATGCGCCCCAAAGGTAATGAAATCACATTATTATCTCATCGGTATTAAACTCGTTACGCATTAGTCATGAACAATATATAAATTATTTATATTCATTGATATTAACGATTTTATACGTTTCGCTTGTTTGTAATCGCCGAAACAGAAAAAAACGCTACTACCACACCACCACTAGTCGTGTTACTAAACGACTTTTTTTATTTTCCAACAATTATTTTAGTGTACCTATTATATCTGTAAGTAAATATATATATTATTTATAGGTACCTGTATCATTAGAACTCTCCATTCCTTCGTATAATGTTAATTTATTTGAAGAGAGAAATTCTAACTTGAATAGCGTTTATATATTAAATATTTACAGGTCATAAAGTATTTAATGGTTTTTGAACTACTTGATTCTAACTTTAATGTCACTTTTTAATTGAATTTTTGCACAACAATGTATAATGTGGGCATATAAAATAATGTTTTTTGATTTTTTTTTTTTCTCTTGAGACATAGTTTGGTAAAATATAATATTCTGTGTTTGATTAACATTTTCATTTTTTTTTTTTTTATATATATATAATCGAGTTAACGTTTTAAATACTTTTAAAAATAAACAAACAAAATAAGCCGACAAAATTCATGATACCACAACCACTGCTTCTAAAATGTTATCGTAAAAAATAAATTTATTATAGAATAGTCCACCGCTACCTCACGATTAAGATAAATCTAATTCACGTAGCTATCTTATCTAAAAAATATCACTTCACGCATATATCGTACCATAATAATTCCTACTTCGTATATAAATATAATACACATAACGGATCATGGCATTTATAAAATTTAAGGCGAAACTAGATGTTTTTATTAGTTTATTGTATCTAATATGTAATATAAAATTTATGTTCTCAACACTTCTGGCCTATAATGTATTAGAAACGTACGAAAAAAAAAGAATACACTAATACACAATATACGAATTAAGCAATCCATAGCTAAATAAAATTTTAAATTATTCTATTATTTATATGTATTCGTGTGGTTAGCTATAGTATGGCTTTATATAAAATTATAACAACCAACATTAAATCGTCATTATATGACCGGAAGTATTTGACGATCAAAGTTTAGACAGTTATTATTTTTGACGCTTAATGTCAATGTTGAAAAATTAATGTATATATTTTGAACCCAACACTATTATTGTTTCTTCAAACTTTTGAATCAAAACTAAACGTATAATAACCGCAACTCACCCATTCCGTACCAAAAGTTTCATCTATGACGACATTAATTGTATACATATAATATATTATCGGCTACACAATAGCCAATATAGTATTTTGCAGTTTTCTTTTATTGTTGTGTTTATAACGATCATTGGCACAGATCGCAATATAATATTGTTCTCGCGAGTAAAGAGGATCAGAATAAGAGACTATCATTATGTGTAGGTATACTGCGCGTATGGAGGAATACGAAGGCAATAACGGAAATGACCGATGGTGAGAATAAATAAAAATAAATCGTTGTTTTTTGTACGCGACATGTAGCACTCGCCGACCATCGGTTTTTCGGATACGCTTATATTTTCACACGAATATATGATAATACTAAAATATTATAATATATGAACGAATCGAGAACAGTAAATCGGCGAGAAAGGTCGTTTCCCCTGAACAAGGGCGGTGACTCGGGACTTCGGGCAGTTGATCAGCGGGGCTTCACGTCATATTACTATTACACAATACGTAAAATATATTAACAGGACGTTATAGTGTCCGTACGGTATACAGCAGGCTATAGTGCGGGAGGAGCGGAATAATCAAACGCACGGTGAGCTTTCCATTAAATCGTGCTGCGGCCAAACCAAGTTCGACAATATATATATACACAAAACATACATAGTACACTGTTTGCCGCGTCTAACTTTTGATTGAAATTGAACAATGTGACTGGAGACTCATTGTACGACGTATCATTTCGCCGTAAACCTTATTTCTGTCCGCATACGGGTATAATGGGCGATGGGTGTGTGTGTCTTCTTCCATTTCTTTCGTCGATAAAATGAAATTATCGATGTGCGGGCGTGTGTGTGAGAGTATGGTAACGTGTATATTTGTACACGGTAGAAAGCAGCTAATTGAGGTCACATGTATTCCGGTGGATAAATAGAAAGGTAAAACTATTTTCCTATTTTTTTCTTTTTCCTTTCAACGAGTTTTGAAATTGTTTACTCAATGTCCGGTGGCAAACTTTTAATTCATACAATTTAATATAATATATTAAATTTTAATAACAATACCGTGCGCCTGAGTATTTATAAGCTATTGTGTTAATGCATTGAATATATTATACACTCGAATTATTAAAAATCCTTTAAATCGTAAGCAGTAAAATAAAATACTATGTTTTATTTCTTTGTTATTTAACTTTTTATAGCATATTATATTATATACTATTGCTCGTTATTCATGGGCCAGCTAACATAATGACATTCTATACATATAGACGAGCAAATATTTATTAATGTACATATGATAGATGAGCAGTACCTGCAATATTTAATTGTATATTCTAAGTTGAAGTATTACATCATGTTCTATGGTAAAATATATCATGGATTCTCCGTGAAAACCCTCGTCATTTTTGTACTGTATTAAAGTATTAACACAGTATGTACGTATAGTTATATTATAAGTGTGCTTTTAATGTTTTAATAATTGACGTGAAATGTGTAATTTGAGCAGTTTTGAAAAGTATCAAGCACGAAAAGGGACACACGTAATTAGAATAATGGAGTCAAATATCAAAAAGAAACTTCTTTTAAACGCTTTCCACTTGATAAATTGTTGTCCTATCAAAAGGTCCTTTTTCGCTACCATTTCGCAATTAAACGAGTCCGTTTCCAGTAACAATGACTTCCTGTAATAATATTATGCTCTTCACCCTTGCTGTCCACCAATTGAACAGATGCTGACCATTTCGTTTGGTTCGGCCCCGGCGAGAGCATTCAATTTCCAACCTGTCCACATAATTTATCTCCTAACCGTCAACCATTCTGTTTTAATTTGAATCTGAATCTAGTCAACACCAACTGTTACAGATTTGTCTTGAACCCTTGTCAGCTAATATTTTTGATCGACTAAAATTAAATTAAAAATAAATTGTTAAAAAATGTTGCTTTACACAACCAAGCTGGACATCTCATCTCATTGTGACTTGATTTTCACTAATTTTTATTATATTACTTTTTTTTTCTTCATTAAAAATAAATTTTCCATTCAGATCATATTCATGCCACCCAAAGCCATTGGCGGTGATAGCAAATCGATGGAACGAAGTCCATGATTTATGATAGGGTTGTTTCGGGAATTCGGGTTAACGGCTTAATGAAACCGAATTCTCGGTGGTCTTTTGAAAAGCTGTAAAACAAAAAAACAGAGAATGAGGTCAATGCATTTAAAAATAACTTCCTAGTTCATGAGATTCGTAATCCTCTTTAAAAAATGCTACTTTTTTACCTATTCATAAAATTATGCTCATAAGCATACACTTAACTTAAAACAATTATTTAGCATGGTTATTATTACAATACTATAACAAAACATAATATGTATATTAAATAATATATTATAATATTTTCCAACAGTAAGATTACTTCTGTGTTTATAAACACAATGTACAAAACATGCAATTACGAGGATCTATAAAAAAATAAAATAAAATTACAAGTAAACATCCAATGAGTAAAACATTTTTCGTCTTATAATTTATAAATGTTAACTCATTAAAAATAATATACAAGCATGCAACATTGTCACATACTAACTATCATAACTCACTCACAAACCACCCAAAGATCCTTGAAAATATTACCTCTCTTAGTTTCAAGTAAATCTTTCCAAAAAAAAAAAAAAAATTCCATTTATTTTATTCAAAACTCGATACTAAAATGAACTTATCATTAAAACATATATGTATAATATCGTTACCTTCCTTGTTTAGGATAATTCGATAGTAGTTTTGTTATCCAATGTGAATCTAACATAGTATTATAGTTTATAATCTCCAATATTCAATAAATAGTAAATACTCACACTTATAATTATCATTTATAGTAACCTAACCTATGTTATGCCGTCAAAATAGATAGTGGTCAATTAATAGCATGACAAAAGATAGTTTTCAACTAATACCGTGATAATTATTAGTGTACATTATTTATTAACGATCATTGTTTCAAATTGTTTATGTATTATATTTTAAATAAATTAATCTCTATTTTTTTACAAACACATGCGATCAAATTTAAAAAATCTTAAAGAGGTAGTTAAATTTTAGCTTATAATAATTAGATTATACATTTACTAGCGCAAAACAAAAAGGCTGGGAAAAATAATTCTATGATGTATACATAAATATCAAGGATGAACTCGTGTCATCCATGGTAAAAAAACTTAATTTGTGGTTCATAATTACGTTTCTAATGTTTCTAAGATTTGAGACAAAATAACCATCAAATTACTAATAATTAATTAGGTATAAAAAATGTTTATAATCACTTGATGTTATGTAAAAAAAAACATCAAAACTATAATACTGAGATCACGAGTTGTTATGTTTACCAATGTTTACCATTAATATAATTAAAATAATCAACCAAATTAAATCAATACTTAATACATCATATTTTTATATGAATATCGAACTTGTGTACCTACAGTTACTATGAAACTATAAATAAATATTGAACGGCATAATAATAAAAGTTTAAAAAAAATCTACAGCATAAATAAATAACTACAAACATGTTTCTTGATATATTATGTCACAAAAATCCAATAAGAATGGATATTAAAATTAATTTGATAATAATAAATTATATATCAGAAAAAAATTGAATTTCAAGTATAGGTAAATTTTCAGAAAACGTTTATGAATAAAATTTATGAGAATGTATTTCTGAAGTAAATTAAATTTTAATCGTTTTTTATTGTGTTTAATATTGTATACGAAAAATACTCTTTTTTAAAATCCTAACAATGTAATTATATAATCATGAATTAATTTTATTCTTCAATAAACCACACAATACATTTTTATTAAATTCCTATTCTATAATGTTTTTGTTAGTACTTTTATAATGATACATCATAACTAAGGTAGTATTATTAAATTAAATTAATATTCAAACAATAAAAATAAATAACTTGTCTTAAACGTATCCTCTCATTAAATCAATAGTTCATAAATTACTGCCCTTTATCGTATTTGGCTCATGTTGTTGATGCAATAAATTAAACTAATAAACTGATACTGAGGTATTGTAGAACATGTTTTAAATGTTTTGGACAAAAAGGATATTGGCGTAAATCCAACAAAATCTAAATACTTATTGTCGACTGAACGTTAGTACAAACTATTTTTCGGTTAGGGTTAGCGCAATTTAGCCGGGTCTATTGGATCGAACCATTAATGTACTTTCATAAGAAAAATACAATAATGAATTGAAGTCCTACTAGGTGAACTTCCCTTGGAATATTTTAAATCATTAAAACGTTATCATACATTCAATTAATTATATAACAGATAATACGATTTTGACGATTTAATTAAAGTCATGATGAAATTTACAATAACCTAACTTTACTGTTAAAAAATAATAGTAATCATTGTTTAATTCTAAAATGGTATTTTCATATCATAATATATAAGTAAAAATTTATATTTAACTATATTAATAGATTGATTAAAATGATTATAAATATTGTATAACTAACATTTTAATTCTACGAAAAACATAATTAATGACATGACTTCACTCTTAAATTTCTGATAAATTATTTCAGTAAATTATAATCTCTAAAATAATTTGAAGTGACTTAATGATAAAGTATCTGTTTTAGTAAGAATATTTTTCTTCTTTTTTTTTTTTTTTTTTTTTGTTATAGTTTTAAGCAAAAAGATATAAGTTTCTTTTTTTATAATTTTTTATTAAAAATAAAACGGCTATGAGAGATTCTCAATACAAAATAATTACTGTGAATTTACTATTGTAAAATGATACCTAAATGCGATCTGCTAAGCCATAAATATAAATTGTTGAACAATGTTCCAGACGATAATGGCCATAACTGTAAAAATAATAATTAAAATAATTATAGCGCCAGTTTCAAATATTTGGTGATGGGGTTCTTTACACAAAACCTCTATTATGTTTTTGCTTATTGTTACCAGACGCTATTGAAGTTTTATTGTAGAATCAATACAGCTGAACAAGTTTTTTAGATTAATGTAGGGGTAATTAAAAAAAAAAAAACACGGCTTAACGTGTTTTTTATTTTTCTTGAACGATGATTTGATATAAAAAATAAAAAATGAAACTATTTTAAAAACCTAATTTAAACTTAATTAACCGTAGCTATGTGTTATATTTTTTCCCCCAAAATATCTGACAAAAATTATAAAGATAGTATTATATAATTATTTTTGTTTTAACGTCCACAAAAATAATTTGAATAAAAAATGATTTAATATGATCAAACACTAAGTTTATTTCAGTTTTATAAAATCAAAAATTTCTGAATGAAATGTTTACAAGGTTATAGTAATTAACACTTAAATAATTACAAGTTTTGATTATCAATGCTTAAAATAAATAACTATATTATTAAATTCTAAATCTATTTTTCTTATCTTCTTTTAGCTTTTGTGGATAAAACAATAAATGTATATTAGTACTTAAATGTATTTTTTTTCCAACTTCACATTTAAGAGTAGAACAGATTATATAATCTTCAAATTGTATGATGGTTTCTGTTAAGAAATCGGATTTAATACTTTGAGGATGATCAAAATTAAATGATTCTAAAACTTAAAAAATTGAAAATAAAAAAAATAACTATGATAATATAGAATAAATATATTAAACACAAAACTAGTTTTCATCAAATAGGTCTCGTTATTTTGTCGTATTAAAACAATAATCAAAGGAAATTGAAATTCACAGGATATAAAAATATTCATATCAGTCTTTTCTAAAGATAGTATATTTTATTTTTGGCTTTCTTTGCTAAAACTATAAAAATTATGAAATAATTTTACAATCAAAATTTTAGAATATTATTAATTTTGATACCTAAAGTTTAAAAATTAAACACAAGATTTACCATTTTTATTTTTACAGAATTCAAAAAAAAAAAAAAAATTAATTTAAAATTATATTCTTTTGTTTTTAAATGTTTAAAATTGATTTTTTACATAACTAACAACAATTATTCAATAAGGGATTAAGTTTATTTTGTGATAATTAAATTAATATTTTGTCATTAAGTACATGTATAATTTAGACAAATTTTAAGATATTACTATCGTAAATTTATTCACAATATTCTACAAAACTTGGTAATGGCTTTTAAATTAATAAATATGTATAAACTATTGTATAAAAATTAATAATATGATGTTATTTCAAATATTTTTGGCAAAAATGAATCCAACGTAATATAACTTAAAATAAATTGTAAAATAGATATCCTTATGAATAGAAACAGATCTCAATTCAGAATTTTTTTTTTTTTTTTTTTGCAATGACTTATCATTAAATTTAAATTTAACACATTCGTTACAGTATCCCGATGAAATGAACTCAAAACTTACTGCCTATACATCAAATTTTTCTTACCATATTAACTAGTGTATAAAACGTTTTTACCTAAAGATAATTAAAATAATACTTTATGAACTTTACTTCGTTTGTGGTTTTCATTTTAAAATTATTGTTTCATGAATTTGTGACACGATGTGTTAAAAATTCCATAAACATACACAATAAAAATATATAAGACTTCGAAAGATCAATATACTTAACGAATATAATTTGGTTTTGCACGCATTCATGTAGCTAAATTGTCTATATATCACGCCGTTCGACATGTAATATTATTTATTCGTTATTGCCATCGCAAACCAAAATAAAAATAATGTTTACATTACATATTAATACGAATATACTATCAAAATGCTTGATATATATTTTTAGATACCAATATAATAATAAATAATTATGTAAAATTATAAATAACTAAATTTAACTTACTGATACAAAAAAAAAAATACAAGGCAATTCATTTTTTATAGCAAATCATCATATTTTAGTCTACTTAGTAAAAAATAATAACTTAAATTTTTTAACTGGTCAACTGACTACAAAAACATTTTATATACCAAAAATCTTATTAAAATATATATGTGAGTATTTAAAAAATTTTACTTAATACAAAGATAATAAGTAATAACTATTACAATAATTATAATAAATTTAAAGTTATGGTAAAATAAGTGTTAGTATTACAGAAATAAAGTTTTATTTTTTTCCATAACATGGTAACTGGGTATACTAATTTAGAATAAAATCGATCAATTAATTATATTAAAATACAATTGATAATTATAGACAATTATAGAATTATAGTATCACCAATTAAAGATTTCTTCACTCCATTATTCCTGTTATAATTAAACATTATCAATTCAATGTATTGTTCATTATTTTAACAGATTGCTGAATATAAAATTATGCTAAAAGAAAATTATACGTATATAATTTCACTTTCAATTGTGTACATACAATTTTAAAAATATTTTTCAATATTAGAAGAATAAAAATTTCAGGAACATTTTACGCAAAACAAAAATCAAGTACAACCGCTGAAACGGAATAAAGAATGAACTAAATGGAATTATACAACGTGACAATCCAGTGTATTTTATACTGTAGATAGAGCAACGGTTTAAAATTAGTGTCTAAAGTGATTATGAGACATTGACTTGATCACGTGCTACCGATTCGCAGGCTTTAAACCACACATGATACTTAAACACAAGTGTACTTATCACACGATGATGATGCGCGGATGTTTGTACGCGACATACGCAAACGTAATCAGAAATGTAAACTAGACCACGACACTATTAAAACATTAATATTAATATTAAATTATGAAGATTTGTTTACTTGTCGGGGTACCTAATTTCCTCAAGATATTGTATCTATAATGTCAATACATAATATATTGTTTATAATTTTATTTTTAATTAACGAAGATAAATGCAAATTTGCAAGAAAATGATTCTCTCCATATTATGATATGTTTATTCACTGAACAATTAATATATTATAAATAATATTATTTTAAAAATTCTATACGTTTAGTAAATAAAGTAATTACATTTATAATATGCAATATTCACATTCAAAAAGTTGATAAACTCAAACTTTTTGAATAAAATAAACGAAAAGGTAAAATAATATTTAACTTGATTTTGTATAAAGACATTTTATACGCGAAAAATTAGTGAATTTCAACCTTTGATTCATATAAAAACTTATTCTGAAAGGGTTTTTTACCAATGAACGTTTTCAGCCTTATTTCCAATGGTTTGTGTCCAACACAAATAATACATAAAATATTAAAATTTTTGATTGTGAACAACAGTTATCCTTTCTGCTATTTTAAAACTTTCATTTGGTCGACGGCTAATAATAAATATTGATTTTTTTTTTAATAATATACATAATTATAATGTCAAAGACGTCTGATAATAAATGTTCCTTGGATACTATATTTCGATTAATTGATTTTTTTCAGTTTACGTAACGAAAAATTATTTTATAAGCCTAAGAAATTTACAGTTATTTTCAATTTAACAACTTAATTCAAAGACTAATTTTCACAGTCAAAATAAAAAATGCATCCCCGGCCAATTATAAAATTTTACACTACTACATATTTACATACTTAATAAATAACTAAAAATTTGAAGTCGTATATTTTACATAATGCAAGATATTATTTCTCATCTATTTATAAAACAATATTATATCATGTCAATATTTAAGTTATCAAAAATTAGAAATTTATTTAATTATTTAATTTTTTTTTCTAATTTAACAAGGATATCAATTGTGTAAGTTACTTATTCTAATCGTAACTGTAATTTTACGAATCTAATTAAAGTAATATATTAAAAATACACTTTGGGATATGAAAATAAAAATATCAACAACATTTTAAAATCAAGTATCATTGATCATGCACAGTTGTAAGTTGTACTCCTATGCATACATATTACATATATGAGTATTACTGTAACCAGTATTATGTAATTGGAGTAAATTAAATGTGAAAGTAATAAAGCTTTGTTTTTCATACTAAAATGATAATATACTACTATAATAGGTACACCAAAATAATATTATTAATAAGGTTTTTAAATTATATTGGTCTGGTACTTTTTCATTAGTGTGAAAAGTTTTGTATTTATTTTTTATATGCGAATAAAAGTCGTTGGTTTTCAGTCAAATTTACAGAAAAGAGTAGAAAAGTACTGTACAAAATAATTGTGAAAGTTTCTATCTAGTTGATTTTTTTCCATGACCACCCCATTGCAATGCTTATCTTTTATTACGATGGTAAAACAAATACGAATATATGTGCAATGTGTGTGTGTGTGTAGGTAGAGAAGAATGCGGTCCACTTTACACGATTCGTTTTTGCCGCAAACAGCGTAAACTTTAATGATGTCATAAAAAAAACGAATAAAGTCAACACGGAATAAAAGTTAGAAAAAAACTAAAAATATAATAAAAAAAGAGTCGGTTATAAGAATAAAATTATAATAGTCGTTATCCAATCATAAACTGGACTCTGATTGAAAGTCGTCTAAAGAATAAAATATACCCATTTAAAATTAATTGAATTTATTTATTTTGATTCATATAGACCTAAAATCAAGCTAAACTAAACAAATATTCTGTTAAAAAAAATTATGAAAATTATTTGATATGATTTAATCAACTATTACTAATAATTATCATTATAACTGCAGTCTACTTAGGGAATATTTATGAAGTTATCTGTATTCACACACACACACACGTATTATCCTAAAGTGTTAATTAAAAATAAAAAAAATATTGAGAACAATTTATAAATAAAATAATATTATGATATAATATATTCATTTTTAAAATATTATTATTAGTATTTTAGATAAACGGCACTGTGAAATTATGTATAAATAAAACACCAAACAAATTATTTATTTTTATTTTTATTGTTATTTTTGCGTTTATTAGTTTTTAAATAACAATTAAATAATAAATATTAACTTAAATATTTCATAATAATAATAAAGTAAATTAGGTAAATTTATATTCTTTTTAAGATAAATGATTTACTGATGCATGTTGATGATATATGACTCATAAGCAATCAAACAAATTACTAATATCTTACGAGATGTTTTAAATATATACTTTATTTAAGTAAGTGCTATTCCAGAAAATACTACAATAATTTTGGTTGTTCCTTGAAAATCTTCGTCGTTAATATAATATGAACAGTTACTAATATTTAATATTTATTTTATAAAATATTCAACAAACTATAACAGTATACAAATTCAGTGGTTTATTGTCCATCACAACAAATATCATAAACTAAATAATCAATATAAAGACATAGAAATTAGAATACTATGAATGCCGGTTGAATTTAATAATGTCATACCAACAAAGCCAGTAAAACACCAAACCAATCTAACTAAGAAGCAATATCAAGCACTTCAGACAAACTCAATGATGTCGCCAACGATAACAAGTGTTATTAAATTGGATAAAAAGTATTCGAATACAATATTGTAACCCATTCTGATTGCAAAAAGTACTATGTTAACAATAAGTCATTAATCTAAAGAAACGGTAAAAAGATTAAGATAGCCAATAGCATTATATACCGATAATTCTCAATACCGATAATTCTCAATTTTTCATTTACTACGTTCAGATCGTGATCTAAAAACCACTGAGTATCAACCTAAATTTACAATTCTACCCTTATTTTCTCCAATATTCCTTTAACATAATAACACTCCTAATAATTTAATTTAAAAACCTGATAAACCACCTGATTAAATTATTTTTATCGTTTCATCAGAGTCTTATATATTCTCACTTAAAAACTCTTAAAAAATCAATACTCAAAAGTATCCATCTAGTACTTTAAACTAATGTATAGTTCAAGAAACTCAATTTGTATTCAATAATAAGCAAAATGATCTTCCCTTGTTCAATTCCAAAGAATATTTATTGATACTAAAATAAAAATAATAAATAATAATACGTGAAAACAGGTTTCTTGGCTCCGAAAGTTAGTAAAGTTAATAATAAGGTCTAAATAGCACGAACTTATATTTTTTCATGTTTGTGCATTGATGGAAGGTCTTTCGAATTAATGATTTTAATAATCAATCAATCCGTGTGTTCGAACCGGACAAAGTAGAGTACACGAGCCAATAGGTTTTGCCCGAAAAGCCAATTATTACTGTCGCGCCTGCGCTGCCGTCAGCGGTACCTGTGTCGCGTTCTCTGATGGGCCGTCGACCACTAGCCCAATTTCTTTAATTCCACGCCGTCTCATGCGCTACGATTGCGACGTGAAATCTTTAAACGCATTCATTTTTCCATAATTATCACGTAGCTTTTGTGTATTGTGGTGCCATGTAATGTGTATGGTTGCTTTTCAATTGTTTTATGTGCGTCTCATTGATATCTATATCGAATACGCATCAGTTAACCGGCGTTATCCATATTTTTTCGTCGTGTAGTTGTATACAATTAACGTTGACATTTGTCGCAGTAACAGTAGTCGAGCGTCGTGTGACCGCCATCTTGTCATTTGGTGTAAAGCAGTTTTTTAATTAGGTCAGACATATCTGCACATATTTTTTGTACTATCATCGCAACAGCTGCTGTGATCAACGTCCTGTGTATGTGTTTATTTTGTTCTATTATATATATATATATATATATATATATATATATATATATATATATTTATTTATTTACATATACTTTTATACAGGTAGTATTACGTATTTTAGTTGTACCGATTATCATATTATATTGTTATTATTTTGTATTACCTTAGGACTAACGTAGAAATAAGTTGCTCTTATGTATATAGTAATAACTATTCACCTAATATATATATATATATATATATATATATATATATAATATTATAATACATCCTTACAGTTAACTCACAGATATTATTGTGTTTATTTTTTTATTTTATAATCATACAAAGATCTACATTGAGCATCCCCTCTCAAACAGTTGCGATACAACCGTAGTTGGTGAACTCGGCTATTGTAACAAACAGCGTGTGTTTTGTATCATTTGCTTAGCCTATAAAACATTGCTTGCATTGTAAATATTAAATTGTTTTTTGAAAATGTGCAAAGGTTTGTTTTTTTAAGAGGCGATAAAAAACAAGCTAGAAAATACGAACTTTTCCAAAATACTGT
Organism: Melanaphis sacchari; assembly: GCF_002803265.2. Classification (NCBI taxonomy): domain Eukaryota; kingdom Metazoa; phylum Arthropoda; class Insecta; order Hemiptera; family Aphididae; genus Melanaphis; species Melanaphis sacchari. The sequence goes on along the minus strand of NW_020271519.1, from coordinate 387,442 downwards.
CCGTTACAATCTTATATTCTTAAAATTGGAAATTGAATCCAATACTATGACGTTATAGACTCTTGAAGTTATCGTGTATGAGAGATACAGAGGAATGTAGCGTAATGTACTGAATTACATCTTTGAAACTTAGCTAATCTTGTGAAATTTAGCCCAGGACTCTAAAAATAATTTGAAATAGAATATCTTAGTGATCCAATACACATATCCCTTAAATATCGTCGTTCTCCATCAAATATCTGATCTCATCGCGTTTGTTACGGATGCTGTATATCATTATTACGTATACTACATAGTGCATTTGTGGTCTATATTAACCCTAAATATTTTTCTTGGTATATTACATATTTATTAAAATATAAATATTTTTATTATACATTTATAAATTATTATATAACATATCGTATACGATTCATGTTATACCCTAACTATATAATATGTTTAAGCTAGAGTGATAAAATAACAGAACAATAATATGTTAATGAACAATTTCATTAATTGAGCACCAAATATTTTAAATGTTTGTGATTCAAGAAGAAAACAAAATTATTACTAAATTAAAAATTTTTGTAAAATAGATAGAAAGAAATATAATACATGCAAGTATACAAAATACTAGTAAGATTGATACTTTAAAAAACTACTTATCATAAAACATTGTAAATTTTTTATAAATTTACTTTTTTATACTAATATAATAAACATGGTGTATTTGGTGTGTTTGCGTAAGTAAATAAATAAAAATATTTACGTATTATTCCAATACAGAACTTCAAAATATTTATGTTCCAACTGCCTTCACCTTATTTATGCCAAGGAAATTTTAAATGATCATTTCGTATCCTTATTCAAAGTAAGCTGAATAAAATAAATAATATTATTTTTTTTTTTTTTGCACGAATTATAAATAATTAAAATCAAAATATCATATATGATTGTGTTCAGCTATAGATAATATTTGAATCATCAAACTGAAATGTCACGTTTATTAAACGTTATTTACTTCGCTTTCAACGAGGAAGCATAAAAAAAAACATAAAAAGATGTAAAACATTAAATCACCCTGATTGTTAATTATGTTTTTTGGACGTTAAAATAAACATGTTGAAAAAATGTGCTTTGAAAAAACAACCATGTCACACCCATAAAACTGTTCAATTTAGTTAAATATTTTACGTTTAATGTAAATTATATTTATGTATGCACTAAAGTTTATTACTTTGGTAACTATATTTATATATAAAGTGTATGGTGTATGATCTATGTAACCTTTTACTATATATAATTACTTGGTACATTTTTGTAATTTTACAAAAAAAATCAGATTTTTTCCATAATTTATTCATTTTTAGTATCCTAACTTTTCTCATATTATCAATAATTTAGTATTTAAATGCTTAAGAACACAATTTTTTATTCAATATTTAATATTTATACATAAACATTTGTTTATTATGTTTGAGTTATTTTGTCTTAGTTCAAAAAATATAAATTATAGAATATTGAACATTTTCACCATTACGTATATTATTTTCTATATTCAATAAAAATATTTTAAGCTTCTATAAGCCTATTAAATCATTCTATACAGTAAATTATGTAAAATAATATTTTCGCTAAAGCTAATAAAAACATTATTAATTAATGCAATAATATAAACTATATATAAAAACTCTAATATTCTGTGTTAAAAAACTTTTTTCACATAGATACAAATGGTACAATTGTCAATGATTTATCATTGAATTTAATACACTTAAAACATTTATTTTAGTAATCTATTCAGTCTAGTGAAGTATACTTGAAACCTATTATAATACAAGCAAGTACAACTTATTTTTTTACGAAATTTCAAAATATTAATTTCACCAAGCTTAGCTGATGACAATGTAAGCATAAAGAAAGAGTATTATCTAAAGATGGCAGTAAGTACATAATTATTGAAATTCTAACGTCAAAAATATTATTATTATATTAATTTTAGATGGTCGAGTACAACAAGTGTTGTTATAGCATTAAAAAAATTACATTTAATCAATGTTGACAATACCTATCTAGTCAATAACAATAATACTTGATTTAGTAAGGAAGTAACGTCAATAAATAGTCATTGATGACAATTCTTAATAAAATAAGGTATTGATAATAATTAGGGTTAGAATGGTTATGACTTTTGCATGTTTTTTTTCTTTTAGTCGTGCATATTGCAGATTCAGTAGTAAATTCGTTGACATAGAATTAGATACATTCAATTTTATGTTGCAAATTTTTAAAAATAACTTAAATATAATACAAACCTAGATACATATAACGTAAATTATATATTTAATTTTTTTAAGGATATATTTTGATATTTATTGGACATATTTGCATATATTTCTTAGTCTTTTTAAGATCATAAACATCCTAATCCTAATGATAACATTGAAAATTAGGATCCATATCAATAGTGGTCAATTGATAGTGTCATAAAAATAATTCCTCCAATTTTTCACAAATTTGTCGATAATTAAATTAATAATAAAATTATAAGTTTTCACAAATAAACTATATCAATAATTATGATAATAATAACAATAGGTTTTCAGAAATAAATTTTGACGAAGTTGTCAATAATTCAAATAATATTACCAAATCAAAAATCAAACTTGTAGTTGAAAATTATGCATAATCCCTCGTAAATAATCTTCTTTACTTCTATTATTATATCATTACACATAATTTAAGTTTTTTTGTTTGATTATTAAACTATTTTTATGATAAATGATTTCCTGTAACTAATTTTTAAACTTTCAACAAATTATTTTAATTATTGACAACTTTGTTAAAATGTATTTCTGAGTCAGAAAAATATTGCATAATATATAGATTATAGAAGACGCCGACGTTGGTCGTCGAACGACAAACAAATATTTACTGGAAACAGAGTATAATAATATCATAGATAATACACTAATAAATATAGCCGAGCTATGTGCCTTTATGTTTTACGCCAAAATAATAACAATAGTTGAATAGACGCACTTACGGTTCGCCGACTATCACCATCACGCAGAGTATCACGACACGCTTACCAAAAACGAGATCCAAAGGAAACGATAAACAAATACCTTATTCGTAATATTATTTATTATATACATATATGTCTATACAGAATAATTTACAACGCATGCTAAACCCTATTTAACTTTTAATAGTATATTTATTTAGACATTTTAATCAAAGTTTATAGAATTTTAATTAAATATTTATGTATGCCTAAAGAACATATATTTTTAATTTATAAAAAAAATTTTCAAACACAATAAGTATAAAAACATAGTCTTCAAATATTCAAATATGAAAAATTATTGAATTTATTAATTTCATTATATCAAAATAAACTAAGGAAGTATGCTTGGTAATTCATCAAGTACGTGTATACGATCATATGATATAGCTAAAATTATTAGATTATAACGATTTTTTTACGACACGACTATGCATGAAATTTTATTTTTCGGGATGCTGTGCTGCATGATTCTCTTTATCGACCGAATAGTTAGAAAAAAACAGTGAGTGAACGCGCCCCAAACGAAAAACAGTATTATAAATTTAAAATTAAATTCGTATATTATTATTTCGAGATAGCAGCTATGTTTCTAATTAACTATAATATTTGAATTGAACCATAACAAAAAATTAAATCACAATAAATTTATTTTTAAAGACATTTAAATACTATGCCAGTTTTTATTAAAATAAATCTATTGGTTTTCTGATGACTATATGGATAAAACATACCAAATTTAATATTATAATACAGTACCTAGTATAGAGCACTGAGCCAAAAATACATAAAGTATCAACTATAATAATTGCATATTACAGTCATAATATAATATAACTTTATGTAGACTCTTGAGAAGTACGAATACTATACTTATTTACAAAAATTACGAAATTTTAAATACTTTCAAAATAATAAAATATATGTACGACTTAAATAGTGTATGCATATAAATTTATCAATTATCAGCAAATAATTTTAAAGACTGCGATTTAAGTAAAATTGGTTCATACATACTTATTTATTCAAGTAAAATCTAATTTATAATAAACGGAATTCTAAAAAGAATTTATTATTGAAAATTAAAGAGTTTTTTACTCTTCTGAAACACATACCTTCCATTAAAAACTTATTGAAACACCTTTCAAATTATATCATAGGATACCTAAACAATAAGCAATAAATATTTAGTTAAATCTAATAAAAACTAGATTTGGAAGAGAAGGAATTAGTCGCTTTATTATCATTAATTTGGGCTAGTATCAATAATACAATTTAATGAAAAATTTTTCTTTTAAAAATGGAATAACTCATTTACATTTTTCTACCATAAAAGAGGGAAAGGAGGAGTTTTATTTGGATCACTAAAACATTTGAACACAATTGGCTAAAATTTCCCAATCTGATTCTGATTATAATCCATAGAATACAATTAAAATTCCATATTACAATTACTGAAAACTATAGTTATTAATCACATATATTGAACAAAATAAATTAACACACATTGCGTAATTACTTACATTACAAAGGCTAGTAACATATTTTATGATCATAACTTGTCGAGAGAAGTTAAAATATCTACCCTATAAATATATTTATTGGAATGATACACAAATAAAGAAGTAATACACAATGTATTTTCATTAAGTGTGTGATAGTATTTAAATTGCAGGACATGTAAATTCTTTTTATTCTTCATAAATGTAATATTTTATTAAATTCCACTAAAACTCGGATAAATATTCTTTTGATAACAATTTACGAAACTTTTTTTTTATTTCATCCTCTTTAGTTTTTCTTTCTATTTAACGGGTCCACGAACACTCGTAACACCAAAGGTCCTTAATAAAACTATGGAAAAGTTTACTTTTGCACACTCTTTACTCAAACGAAATTAAAAATCACCATTTATGTCGTTTTAACATCAAAAACCCATAAAATATCGAAATACTTTTTCAATACAACTTAATCATTATATGGATCAGATACTAAACAGAAAGATTTCTATCATATAAACTCTCAAATATCATATAAAGTCACTAAGTAATGATCATTAAAGAAAAAACAAAAATAATGCAGTTTAAAAGTCATTAAATAACAATTTATTAATATATTGTCAAGGTATACAAATAATTTGAAATCAATTAAGTAATAAAAACAAAAAAAACCACCATAACTATTAAAATTTTCATAAAACATAGGTTTTCAATGATACAATTTTTATTTTTGATAATTTATAAAATATAAATAATATTTTTACATTACAAAATATATAAATTATTAAACGGTTTAATAATAGTATTCAATTAAGTTATTAAATCAAGATATCTAATAAAATTATTGAACTTTGATTAACCAACTATAATATTGTTCTACGAATAATTAAGTTCAAAGTGTTATCTAAGTTGATATTACGAGTATATTCCACTTCATTAATGTAATAAAACAATTTTAATATAGAAGTATAAAAAAATTATGGTAAATAGGTACATTTAGTGAACGCATTTTTTAATTATTCTTATTTATTTTAGTATCGCCTTCCCGGGAATTAGAACTTTAGTCTAACAATTCTAGATAAACAGTTCATCGACACGTTTCGAGAACTCCTAAATATTAAACAAAGACAAATAGTTGATAAAGCCTTTATAAAGTTTTAGTGAAGTTATAATCCAAAAGCGAATCATTCGTTATCATAATATTATTCTCAACTTCTATTACTCAAATACAACTGTTAGAGAAAACTACAACTATTAGATGCTAAAAGTTTGAAACGACTCACAAGGTTTAGTGTGATTGCAAATATCAAATAAAATTAATTTTTTATTCTACTCAAAAATCATAACAATGACAAAAAAAAGAAAAATATTATCAACATTATCGTTTTGAATAATTTCTTAAACAATAGTTTATAAAGTATGATAAAATTCAATGAACAATATGTTTATATATTCAAAATATCATTCTATACAAACCTTGTACCTATACTATAAAGTTTATAACAAAAAAAAAAAATTTAGTTCTAATTAATAATAACATACATACATTATTTACGTTAACATACTTAAATTACAATTATTATTAATACAGTAAACGTTTAAATATGCTTTAAAAATGTTCAGTAAACCATTCATTTTCATTTCTAAAATTAAAGCCACGATGCGTTAAAAGTTATGTGGTTAAAATAATGTTTATAATTTTGTTAAACGAGATTAAATTTTATTGAAAAAAAAACCAAACTATATTCTGAGTTATGGCCACCGACGCAGTTACATCTAGTGACTTACTATAAATGTAGAAAGCGTAAATAAAATTACATTATCGATAAGCACTAAGTACGAACTTCAAATATATGTAAAATGATAAACACAAAGTTGTCAAATAATATGTTTTAATTTGTAGATTTGTATTTTATGTTTGAATTCAATTTTAATTATTTATTTGAACAAAATTTGAAAAATCCTTACAATTAATATTAGATTAGTACTAAATACTTTACTTTGTTTTGTATAAATAAATTTGAATATTTAATTGCTATAAACTTTGTTACAATAGTTAAAACTATACGAAACAAAATTAATTACGACGAATCTACTATTAAATAGTATACTAGAATTAGAAAATATTACAATATAATTATATAAAGTACGTGTACATAAATAATATGATAAATTAGCTAACCGTGATATAAAACATAAAGAGTTATTCTATTGTCCCTCCTTCTGGATTATCTTATAATTATGAAGCAAAAATATACATAAAATTGACCACGATTCTGGTTATTGAAACTAATCAGATCAAATGATAGACTTTAACATTGATAATAATTTAAAACATTTACCTTGCCGTTTAGCAAAAGGACAGCTCAAATTTATCCGCTATAAAGCGTTTTCAACATTGACCGCTATCAAATTTCCTCATTATACACATTAAGGTATAAGTTTCTACTAATACCTTCATGTTTCCACAGATGTTGATCGTTCGCGTTCGTCTTAAATGCGCACGTTTCATATTGGTCGACATTGGTAACACGGGTACTGAGTACTGACTACTGAATTGAATAATAATAAACTGTATTATAACTGATATTATTCCGTATGTATTTTGTTATAAATTTCATACGACCGTGTACACAAAATTGTTAAGCTAAATCTACGATTTAAGACGTACATCTATATCCATTAATACGGCAGTATTGTATGACGTGAGATAAGAACGCATAAACACATAGGTACACTAAATTCTTACCATAGATACCAACCAAACACAAAAAATGGTTTTTATACATTAAAGTGGGTTTTTACTATACACGCTCGTGTGTAAATGCTTTTGATAAACTGTTATCCAAACGTTTCACAATAATTAGGTACCTAATTATAGTTATAATATTTTTACCGTACAAATGAAAAATGTTGAGTGGGTTAACAACACGGTAACGTAATTAATCTTTTATAACCACTCTGGTATACCAAAAGGGTTAAGCCGTATCCACAACTGTAGTCCATCACGCCGTGTTCCTTGTATCGTATTATTATTAACCATTGTAATTATGGTATCATTCACTAACCATGATCTACAGACAGATCGAGCTCAACTTTTGGACTCGTCACGACAGATGAAATAGCTGTGAGCCCAGCATTACTATGGACACTAACCAACCACAGCAAAGAATTCTTAAGCACGTACGCGTGAACGTGTGTAGTGATAAATCTACCTTTATAACCGTTCGATGTTTTCTATATGAGTTATCAATGTAACAATATCACGACAACAGTCGCAACTCGTAGCTATTGTTTACTAGCCCGCGTGTCCATTTCATAAGTCGCTGTTTGATTTTTGATCGAACCATTTTCGCGTTACTATTGTATAGGAGTACGTATTTATAGTGATTGTACAATACGTGACAACATTTCGGAAAAATGAGTTAATACGAACCTCTATATAATTTCCAAACTGATGCCACCTGTTTCCCAAAGATTTCACGTTTAAGATAGAATACACATTGGTCATCTATTTTGTTTATAGATTTCTTGTATCAATATCAAAAACTACAAAGGTTTATTTAGAATTTATTCTATTTACGTACGATGTGTGAATAAGTATAATGCGCCTATATCTTATTAGTTTGTAAAATCTAAGTAAAATAAACCTGGGACATGTAAGTATAATATTTTTTTGCAATATCATCGTGTTTTATATTATTCATATAAATCATATAGGTATATAATATATAAATATAAATAGGGAGAAAAATATTGCATATAGATAAATATATTTAAGGCAATTCATTTTTTCAACAAAAAAAAATGGTAGTCAACACTTTCCTCTTCAAATATGATGGACTTCAGCCGTTACGAGCACTTACATATTATGCGTGCATCTAGAAATAAAATACAATTTTCGATGGCTGAAAAAATATCTGTGAAAGTGGACCATCGTAATTGTAGCTACCATGGGAACCTATATAAAAGTAGTAAGTATTGTATAACTGTTCGTTTTTACTCGTGCAGAATTTTTGAGTCAAACAATCAACACGCTTCATCAGTGAGCAACTAGTATTATATACAATGCATAGTATAGGCATAAATAGCTACTAACCCTATACTCTCTTTCAGCCACCTCCCCACCATCCTTGTGTCTAAACTAAAGCTCGGACGCACAAGCACGCACATCCGAATAAACGAATTTGACGTGTGTCGGCAATGAATTTCCTGCCTCCACGCCCGCACGATAGATAATAAATCCAAAACCCGCAGTTAACGCACTACATGTATAATAAATATATAGACTGAAAATTAGCACCGAAAGCTATCGGTCTAATTGGACCTACCTGCAGGGGTCTCACCACCATCACGTCCGCATTAATAATAACCATCATGAATAGATTATGATTGCGGTGGTGGTTCTACCTACAACACATACAATATAACAATTTATATGTACCTATTTTGTATTTAATTTATATTATGATAGGTATTTGTGCAACTGTGTGCATGTACTAGTTTTTTTCACGGCTAAATCACAACATCCTAATCATCCCCGCCAATCAAAACACCACCTTACATTAATATTGTTTCAAAGGGCAAAAGACTCCTTACGTGCATTCGCATAGTTGAATTTTGTGGGTATTATTTTACGTTACCGCCTCCACCGTCTCTAACAAGTATCCGTCACGTTTTTTTTGATTATAACACCGTGAATTTGACTCTATACTTACACTAATATTACTCAAAACACTCTATAAAGTCTATAGTCATACTCGTAATATGTCATAATATTAAGTATTAATTAAATAAAAATAAAAATAAATTGAAATTTTTAAATAGTTTCATACAGTAACTTTTGCAATTCTAAAGTCTAGATGAACTAATTATGGTGGGAATATGTCCATAAGCCCTATAATCATCATTCGTCATTTCATATGTATAAATTATAGTTTTATGTAAACCTTGTGACTTTAGGTCAGTTTAGTGTAATTATACACTTCAATACAACGTACCTCTATCATGTTAATTATTATTATTTTTATACAACATTTTTCAACTTGCATGATATTTATTTTACTTGAAAGGTAGGATTCGCTTTTAGAAAAGGTCACTCCTTCTTTAAATTAAAAAATAATAATTATAATACAACTTAGATTTTGAAAAGATAATAATAAAATAATAAACAAAAAAAAATACTTTTTGTATAAAATTACATTTTCCTAAAAATAGTTTATACCCCATTCTATTTCAAGAACTAACTGAACAACAGTAACCTTTTTTTATTTTTTTATTATTTTGTATGGATTTATATTATTATAAAATAATTGAACTGCAGTGAAACTAAAAGATAGAATCGATAAAATCTGCCATATTCTTGTAGAGGAGAAATCTAAAACAAATGGAAAACACAAATAATAATTAATATCAAATGGCAATATTTCTTAAGTATATATTGTAAATTAATGTAAGTAACTATAACAGAGCCGTATACATATTTATTATTTTTATATTAAAAATCTAATGTAGTAATGGACAGTTAATGGTGATCCTTGTATAAATTTATTTAATGTTCTACACGTTAAAATAACACTATTTAATATTTTTAAGTAAAGAAAAATGTTTTCCTGTCTTATTCAATTATAAATACTACTATCATAAATGTTTATTATCATTTAAAATTATTAGGATTTGAGAAGACGGCGCCGGATTCATTTTTGTTGTTTGCGCGCCTCTTTTTATTTAAAACCATATTTTATAACACTTTCATAGCATAAAGCTAAAAATAATTATTTTTATAATATTTAAATGTAACAAGACACTGTATGTGAAATATTAATTTAGAATTTTAAAAGAAATATTATTTTCTTGCGTGGTTAATTATCAGTTATAAATAATAGTATAATTTATTATTGATGTTTTGCAAAAAATAAATAGTAATCATAATATGTAAATACTGAATACCCATATCAAAAAAGGATTGTGGCTTTCTTTTACTTTTAATTTTAACACAGCAATAATAATTATAAAAATCATAATAATTAGATTTCAGATATGGTTTTGACTTGAATTCTATGTTTCTAAAACATATTAAAATCTAGAGCTGTCCAAAATCAATTTATATATTTTTCGTTTTCAGTTTTTAACAAATAGATACTAAAAAAAAGTTACAAAAACTGCTGCTAAATAACCACATTCAATGTACAATTTATGTATGATATTCTACGTATAATATTTTTCAGTTTATTTTAAGATAACCTGTGTTTTTACAACGGATAACAAGTCCGTCGCTCTTAAAAAAAAAAATAGATTAGATTCTTGTCTTTAAAGTTTACATAGACTTTTATATTTTTATTATTTTATTTTTTTTATTACATTACAGTTCTGATTAAAAAATAATGTGGAAAAATGTGATAGAACTTTTTTTTTAATTTTATACGCCGTTAAAAAAAAAAAAAAACTAAAAAAATAACGAAATATTTGTTTATTTATAAATAATTATCAACTAATTTACTCGTTCACATAAAATGACAAAATATAAACGTGCCTATCAATCGACTTTTTATTTTATACACAATTAACAAAAAATGAATAAATCATGTTTATTTCCGTCGTTGCAGAGTACCTACACTGCCTATATTATTATAAATTATTCTCGCATGGAGTGAAACGAACGTATCTAAATATGCATTTTATCGACAACAAACCATCATATGCCGAAAACACGGCTTACTACACCGTCACCATAATTAACATATTATAACAACGATGTATAATCCCAATGAATTTACGCGTAAACATCGCAAGTTTTATTTTTCACATTTTCGGATACATCGCCTAAAGGCTAAAGTAACAATTTAACATATATGCTGCTTGTTTTTATGAGACGCATTAAAAATAATAGTAATAAAAAATAATAATAGTAGCAGCAACTATATATACTACGTAATAATAATGGAAATAATAATAGAAATTATGAATGGTATGTACATAGTACATTCGTAAATCATAGGCACCGCGAACGGGTTCCGGTTTTTGCGCCTGGTTTACATCGATTTTGCATTTGTCGTCTACCACCGCAGCTATTCTCATAATATTAATTCGATACTCGTTATAACAACCACCTCCACCTCTATTATTCCGCACCACGCCTGACTTAAAATGTAATTTCAACCCTCGGGGAATTACGATAATTTCTACCAACCCACACCGGTGGCTAACCCAACCCCGCCATCAAAAACCTACCACTATACTCCCCTACACCACTGTATCCGTTGTCAATGACACACAAACGTCGACCACCACTGCGCCACTACTACACCGCATTCGAATGCCTTTCTCAGATTGCCGGATTTACGAGTTACTGGTCTGCAACATTCTTATACGCTAATTTTGCAAGGATTTCCTCACTTGTCGGGTACCGTTCCCCTGCCCCTGCATGGTCGAATTGGTGTGTTTTTTATGTTAAATTATTCCAAATGTACAATCAGCAACTGCAACTCTTTGCCATTATACAACGATCGATTCGAAAATTTACTTATTTCAGATGATTCGTAGAACCATTTATTTTCTCCCACTATTAACTATTTTTAACACTCATACATTGAATACTTACAAAATCATTAACATCATGACCAAAACCTGTTGAACACAATACTGTTACGCACTTACGCTACCACAATATTTTACTAACGTGTATTTTATTCCCTGCAATGGAAATAATACGGTCAAAAATTAATTATGATAAAGACAATTATTTCGACTAAAAATTTAAATAATTTGTTTTAGTTAAATTTTAAAATAAAAAATGAAAAATGCTGCAGTAAAAAGTATGAAACCGATTAAAAAGCGTATATGCATACAAGATATTTGAATATAAAAATACTATTAATTATTCTATATTTTTATCAATACAAATAAGGTTAACAATTAAAGTAACTATAGGTACATAATTCAGTACTACAGTAAATTTATTAATAAACCATTGGTATAAATCAAAAATAGTATCTTTACTCTAAAAACAAAATATATAAACATAATATGTAAATAAAATATTACACTCAAAATAATAAACTTTACTGGGAAAAAGAAACATAATAACGTAGATACTCCGTATCTGCATTTTAAATGAAAATAACTCAGCAGTAAATTATAATAAAAAAGAAAGAAAATAAGTAATCTTAATTTAAAAAAATTGTCTGATATAATGTCGAATTACTTATAAAAAAAAAAAGTTAAGTTAATGTAAAATGTTCATTGAAGTAAAAATAATTGGCTATTTTAAATAAAAAATTAGCTGAAAAAAATATAAAAATGTAGAAAGTATAACACAAACTCAAATAAGAATAAAATATAAATAATTGTATAACTGTTATGTTAACTTAATGAATTTTTACGTTAAAAATTAAAACTGCATTATGCAAAACTATTATATTTCAACTTCTGTCAACATTTATTATAATATCAATAAATATTGCAATCGTGTAATGTTAATTAAACAATTTTCACTTAGTTAAAAAACTTGAAAATGTAATATAAGGTTCCTCAAAAATAGTTTATGCTGGAATCAAAAAGTCTAAATAATATAAAAACACAATTTTTTTAGACATTTTAATTTTTGTCGAAAATAGATACTCTAACAAAGAATAGCGATTTTAGTTAATGTTTTGTAGTTCAAAAATGTTTTTTGCACAGGGTTTACAAACTTTTACGCACATTTAATTTCTCAAATCATTTTAATGTAGTTGTTTTATTTTGTAAAACACATATGAACTTCATTAATATGTTTAAATATGATATACATTTTTTCATTGGTGTTAATAAAATATTGTCTGATTTTTAGAAAGTTATAGTTATCATAACTACAAGCCTACTAATAGTTATTAAATAAATTTCAGGATAACTAACTCTTAAAAATTACTTGATAGAAATAAATTAGAAGAATCATATAATTTTTGCGGATTACTTATTGTTTGTTATGTACTTATGTATAATGATATTATAATAAATTATTTATCGTAGAAATTTAGCGTTAATATTTATTTTTTTAATGCAGTATTTACGTCAAAAAGATCTTTAACAGTTATAGTACAATAATTATTACAGAAACTGTGTACGGAATTATAGATATTTCAAAATCATTGTGTCGTAATAAATTAATGTACTGTACTAATTTATTTATTCTTACTGCTGTATAATGATCAAACATTAGGTATATTGTTAAATTTCAACTAAATAGATATACTCGTTGATACTATCAACGAAAAAAGTGTTGGTTGGTAGTTTTACTTTCCGGGTAATGAAATTCTCTTTTTATCAGCTTCTATATGACAGGTAATAAAAAAAAAGATAATAATTTAACGTTATATTACATTTGCGCATTGTTCGTAAATTGTTTAAAAACCAAATGTTACGATGGAAAAAAACAAAATCGATAGCAATCGAAATAATTTTATAATATATCATAATAATAACTACTTTTATGTACATATGTTATTTAAATTAGCGTGTACACATTTATTATACTTTTAACTATAAGTGCAAGTTCATTTGATTTATTTTTGAATTTCATTTCTAACAATTAAATCGGTTCCAAGAAGTTTGATTTTTAATAATTTAAACAAGTCTGTGAAATTTGATCTTTAAAATAGTATTCAACTTCTTTCCTTTTTAACAATTTTCTGGAGAATATTTCTAGAAAGTATTCTAAGAAAAGCCCACGCTTTTTAATATTTATATATTGCACAAATACATACGGGTTTTCAATATTGAAAATGAATTCCGGTATTTATATAGCAATGCCATCGTGTTATACAAAATGTCATCTATATCGTTAATTTTTCGATTAAATATCATTTGCGCTTCTTTTCATTGCTTACGTAAACCTGAAGAATCGATTTACACATATACTATACCTACGTAGATTATTAACTTAACATAATGTACAAACGTTTAGTATTATATATGTTTGATGTACTCTCGTTAGACCACATAAATTATTATCGTAATAATATTATGTATACGATATACCTATCTACCTACCAATAGTGCATTACATACTTGCATATCGCATGCCACAACCTCTGCAATATTATTGATATTAATAATAGTACTAGTGTTAATATTAATATACCTACACGAATAAACATGAACCCAGCCAAGAATGTCGAAAAAATAAACCTCCTACTGTAGGTTACGTGGCATGATGGTGGTTGGGATGAAGTTAAAGATTTACCACGGTAACTCGATACGTCCTATGAAATACTCCACCGCAGGTATTATATTACATACATATAATAATATGGAGACCGTATTATTATTATTATTATGCACATTAATAATATTGCATTTTCGGTCCGCGAAAACAAAGTTAGTGTGTACGTGTATGTGTATGTGTGTGTGTGTGTGTGTTTTTGTTTCTGTCTCTCACTTTCTATCTATCTATCTTTCTACCTCTCGTTTGACTTATCTCCTCTTCCGCCTCTCTCTTTTTCTCTTCCTAAATATATTTACCCGTACACAAGCATTTGTGTATACGACATACGTACAAGATACACGAGACTTATACCGTTATAATTCATAAATAACCGATACACTATATTGTAATATTTTAACGGTCGACCTGTGTGCACGCTTGCGCATACCTAGCTTGCGTGCTGCCCTAACGGGCGGAATGATTCTCATTCTCCGGCGTCGCAATATTACGTATATGTGTCGCGGAAACCGACAAGCCACCGCGAGCCGGACCGCTGGGAATATTTAATTAACGAAACGCGACCTTTTATTATGGATTCCCATAAATGTTCCTGTATAGTATACTATACCTTCATATAAAACAGAACGCGCACGACCCGTAATTATTAATTTCACTGGCGGTACACTTAATTCCCGCGGTTCTTTTGTCCACCCTCATCGCCGTGCCTATTTATAATCCGATCGCAAACGATCATAATTTTAAAAACAAATAGAAAAAAATATAATAATTCACCGTTCATGAATTATTAACAAGGCCAATCGTCCAACAATATTATTCCTACCATAAATTTTATCTTGACACAAATACATGTATTATGATTATATATATATTACGTATATGAATACGCTTATCACCCTACTCGTAGAATGTATAAATATTATATATAAATATATATTTAGAGTAAAAGTTCTTTGGACGACGTTGACTTTAAGTTTAAATAACATTTATTCCGCTCGTTTCATATTTTATTTCCAGTTTGACTGCGATTATATTTTTTTGTCATTCTTTTGCTTAACAATAAATATTTAAATATTAAAATAACTAAATAAATTGTCTGAAAAAAAATTGTTCAAAAATATTATAAAATACTAAACTAAATTTACTCTAAAAACCAAAACGATAATTTTTTTTCCAACTTTATATTATTTATACAGAAATCACACATTAAAGTGCATTTTCACTGCATCATTTCCCACAAATAGGATTTAAAATTAAATTACTGGAATTTCATGATTTCAAAATTTTTAGGGTTCAAGAATTGTGTACACATTTTCAAACTTGTAGTAATAATAGTTTATTTACTGCTTAAAGAATTTAATCTTCAATGGGTGGTTAAAGTGACCAACTAGATATCATTGTTAATCCTCTGTATCAAGACTGCAGTCCGATAAGGATTCAAATCCAAAATACATAAGTTAAACTTAATATTACTACTTTCTTAAAAATCCAGTTAATTACAATAGGTTTTGTCTGTAGAACTGATATTTATTTTAAAAGGTTTTATATTATAATTAAATGTACGGTTGTTATGCCATTGGTCCAATTATCTTGGTTAGAAATTCGATTTTTGTTTAATAATTTCCAACAAACTTAGTGCAACAATCGTTAATACACTTAGTATACCTATACTAATGGTTTTTCGTATAATGGTGCACTCATAAATCTTTTGAAAAAATTCCCTGGAGTAAGCTAAAAGTCACACTTGGGTCTTTAACCTAACGCCCAAGTGAGCATTCTAATTTAACTACTATATGTACGTATTAACTTACAAAACATTTACTTGGAATTAATATTAATGCTAAAAAGAAATTTGAAGGGCTCAGGCGTAAAAAACCGTATGAACAAATTTGTTCACCATAATTTTCTTTATAGTATTTAATTAGTATTATATGTGAAAAAAAATAATAATAATTCTTTCTATTGATACAATATGTAGCCACAAAACAGGTTAAAAAAAGTAAAAGTTAGTGAAACATTAACTCAAATAGTGATTTTTTTTTTTAGATAAAAAATAGGAACATATTACTTATATTAGCAAATGTAGATTACTAAGATAGTAAAATATAGATAAAAATACAGAAAAAAAATGTAAATATGATGTATGGTTTAGACGAATGTTGTACAAAGAAGGTCATATTTATAAGAATAACTTTTACAAAGTGTATAAATCATATTTTATTACTGTTCACCGTTCATCTAAAAGTTGGCAATTTTTCATTTTTTACACGAAAACTTTTAGACTGTTTTTTAGACCAAACAAATTGAAATCCTCTCTTCGTTTTACAATATATTTCTTGGTACAACTTAAAAGAAAAGACTTTGCGGCCTCATTTTTTTCCCACTTGAAACATTTGCCACTATCGTCATTTGTATACAAACAAATAAAATGCGTCATTTTAAAAACATATTTATTTAAACACTTAAACAGTACACGTATAATTTCCGTTGATCGTACAACACCTGAATACTATTGTAAATTTTATGTTTTATAACAATACAATGGATCCTGCTATAATAGTTAAATTATAAAGAATATAAATAGACCATAGTTTAGTGTGTTTAAAAAATAAATTAAAATAAAATGAGGTATCTGAAAAACTTACCCAAAAAATTATAAATAAATTTAATAATTCAAAATGTATAATCAATTTATTGATATGGTTAATTTGATTATAAAATACCAGAAAATGGACTAGATGAGATAAAATATGATTGTCTTTTCGATTAATTTAAACACAAATATATGTATTAGGTATTTAATAAAATTATATGCAGATCAATAATTTATTCATTAGCATATTTTTTTTAAATTGTGAATAAATTTAAATTATTTATAAGTATAATTTTATGATATTTATAAATAACTACAATGGATATTTTTAGTCTTAAAATTTACATTGATATTATTTAATTAAATGTATCAATTTTATCATAATAACAATAATAATTAAATTTAAATTGTTTATTTTATAGCCAATAAAAACAGTAGGTATTATTTAAAGCTTATATAAGTCTTTCAAGAAACGTCTCTCACAACTTATGAGTCACAAGTAATAATGTATAAATACTAAAATTTGCGTATGCTGATAATTAGCGACAAAGCGATTAAATCGAGTTTAAATAAAAATAATGATATAATCTTTTAATCTTTTAATATTATCTTATTACTAGATTCGACTTTAATTGCAGAATTTTCACACTGATAACGTGGTAATGTTTTGAAATTCGATTTTAATCGACCGTTGAATTGCCACAATATTATTTTATGTGCTATTTAATAAGGTGTATCTCTTATTCAGCCTTGCAATAATTTAATAAAATATTTCTACTTATATAAACACTTCAGTTGGTCTGCCCTGAAGCATATAATTCGTTCTCGCAAGTAAAATAAAGGTACAATATTATGTAAATCTCTGGGTATCTAAATCATACCTCATCTGATTGCAACAATAAAATATACACACATTTATTATACTATGTATTTTATACATATGTAGAATGTATACCGAAAACAATAAAATGGCTAACAAATGCAAAGTAAAACTACTTTCGGGGCCGAACTCAGTTTTCTATAAAAAAAATCAAAGATTTGTATTACAATACTTATTTTAACACAGTCATAATATTACGGAAAACGTTAATGGAAATAAACAAAAACATATGCGCGCGCACCACACACAAATACAGCTTATCTCGTGTATAAGACAACGCTAATCCAACACGTCTTGCTATAACTTTCTAATATCTCTTGCCTACACGTGTGACAAAACTTACATCTGTACTTCCAAAAAAAATTGTATTTAATAAGAAATATCTAGAGTATAAAAAAATCAAAAATAGAATAAAACAAAAAAGACAAAATTCTTAATAAATTATTTATTAATTTAGTTTTCGAAAATAAATATAATATTTAACGATAATAAGAATTGCATTAAAACATTATACAATAATTTTATATCATATTAATAATTTAGTATATATGATATAAATTAACTAGATTTAATGCTGGACAATTGAGATATAAGTACCAATATAAAAAGCAATGATATATTTTCGGTACCTACATCTCAATGGTTCGACATTCAAAATATGAAACTCTTTTATATTTGATACATACTTTTTTCAGTCTGCACTCAATTAGGAATAATATTCGTTAGATTATACTTAGTAATAAATCCTTACACTTTGACCTAAAAATTAAATATATAAACCAAGTTACAACAACTGCATACTTCAAACTACACAAAAAATTCAACACACATACTAACCCCAACATAGGACACCTTGCTTCACTCCACATCCCCGACAATCCTCCACGAAGACTCAAACGAAAATTGATCAGAAACTAAAAACTATTTTCTCCTAATCCTAAAAAAAAAAAAAAATAGGTAGCTCCATTAAGAGCCCTCCTACATCATGCTTCTATCATGCTATGTAAACCACCTATATCATTAATACTTGTTGTGCAAAATTTTGTATAGTGTTATACTTCTTACCAAATAAAAAAAAAATAAAGATATTATACTTACAATAGTTTGGTTTTATTTTAAGTCCATAGTTTTCTTAAGGGTCATTGCACCTAAAGAGGGCTAGGAATAATTATTCGCTTCCCACTGAAAAAGCAATGCAGTTATACGTAGATATAGTTCAAAATAATAATAATAATAATAATAACAGACGTGTTTTATTTTTGTTTTTGTTTTATGAATTTGCGTGAAAAAATATTTCATTACAGAAATAACTCTCTCGGGTTGTATTATAACCTGTCATAGTAAAATAAACCTTTACATGATGTTATAACCATGTATTCAATAATGTAAATAGAAGAAATAAATGTGATAAATAAATAACATATCTACAATAAAGTAAAAATAGATCGATTTACTTAAATGAATCTTTTTTTTCTTTTTAATTTAAAATTTAACCTTTTCTGTAATTTTAAATTATCAACGAAATAAATAATACTAATAAGTAACTTCCATCGCTAAAATTCCGTCACTGGATGGTCCATTCATTCGTATATTCATGTCAATATAGTTTTATATCTCTCTATCTCTTCAGCTTATAGTGGTAATAAAATGTACAGATTGTTGACATTTCTAATAAAAGTTTAAAAAAAAAAAAAATGATTTATCATTATGTTTTCAAAAATATATTTATGTATAAATAATAGAATCAATAGTATTTTTTTTTTAAAAAAAAGTAAAAATCTTTTAAAAATATCAATACATTTATACCTAATCTAACTTAGTCTATAGAAAAATAATAATAAAATATAATATTTAGAAATCTTAGAAATCTTATGAAAAAATTGATTATTTTCTAGTAATTAATTTATAAAAAAAAAAAAAAAACCTGTCAATAGTTATACTGAATTACATATACGTCATATACGTATATAATAATATAGTACACTGTTTATTAATCGTCTTAGTCATAGGATAATACAATTATAGACTTTTCATTGTCAAACCACTATTAAATCTTACAAAAATATTTAATTTATAAATTGTGTGAAAGTAAATAAAGTATACTTTCATATTAACACATAAGTTTTATTTACTTGTGTAATTAGTAATGATAAATATTTTTATATTAAAAGTTGAATAATTAAAGTTTAATCGATACTCTGAAAATGCATTTAATTCAATTTATCAGATCTGTTTAATCAAGTAGCATGCAATAGTTCATATATTTGAGATTTTTCACCATAGATAAAATATGCCCAATGAAAAAACCACTTTGTGATCACACTCTACAGTCTACGTGCATATCTGCTGTTGCTTCGCAAACAATAACTCCAAGCATATCCAACTGATTAATTGTTTCTACCAGGAATTTTTCCTCTGTTTGTACCATTATTCGAATACAGATATATATGCCTGTTTATTTCATTATAAAATTTATCTTCTGACTATCATTTAAATTTTACTTATTTGAATTTTTGATCTGACTTTAATATTAATATTTTAGTTTGCATTAAATATTTTTTTTTTAACTAGAAATTACTTACCTGTTTGATAAATTAAAAAGGATTAAATCAATTTATATTATTATACAAAATAATGCTATATAATTAATAACGTTTTGTTTGACGCAATACGTACTTATAACAATGTATATATTAATTTATATTCATTTGCCATTCAAATACAATTATACAACAAAAATTAATAATAAAAACAGCTTTCAATCAGTTGTTTTATTATTAAATCTATGTTTATTTTTCTACGTATGTGTTGACAACAGTATTAAATTATCATGTCAGAGTACTATTATAGATCAAGATGTGCAAAACCCATCCTGGCCCTGATTTCAAGAGAAACGTGAGAGAAACGACTATGAAAATTATATACATATTTTCGGATACGGCAAACCTTCTACCGTCGTCACCGCCGACTCGCCAGTTTATTTTATTATTTGTTGTAAGAAGCTTTTCTGCTCCTGTTATTCTACTTGTTTTGCGAAGTTTAATTAACTTTCTACAGTACACAAAAGCACACGTTGTGCAAGGGTAGTGCGCTTTTGGAATATCAACTCAGTCACGGTTTGGAGGGGAACGTAGAGTAGTAAAATTATAAGCTCTAGGTACTGTGTACACACTGTATACATAACTCGAGTGTACTTTTAAAAATATATCCATAATATGTTTGAATTCCGTTGGGGTTGTAGTCTCTGCATATGTTGTTTGTTTTATTGTCGTGCTCTTTCAGATATCCTATCCAAAAATCAGATCTATTCACTTTGACATAAACAAAAGCTCTGGTCTATATTTAGTCCGTATAATCTGTATATTGTTCAAATAAGCGAATATTTATGTACGGGTGGGAGTGGTGAGTAAGAGGTTGTGAGTGTAAGCCCGTTTATATTCGAATATAAGAATTTCATACATGAGAACCTATGTTCAAAATTATCAAATAATGATGATAGATCTTGAACTATTAGATACAGTTATCTAAAATCTATTGCTTAGTGTTAGTGTTTTTATGGTACATATTTTCAACAAATAGTATTCAGATTAAAAACAAAAATAAAAGAATTAAAAAAAAGTTTTATTCAATCTACATAGATACATCTCTTAATTTCTTTTGTTACCACCTAACACTTTTGTAATGCAACAAAATGCAAATAACTAACAAATGATTATTTTGTTATTTCGAGAAAGAACTTATAATCTATTTAAATTTACTATTTAAGGCTGATATTAATAATCAAGTTAGTATTTACCAAAATATTTAATAAACATATGTTTTTAATTAAAAATATTTATTTAACCTAATGTGAGGAAAAAGTACCAAAAAATATTGAAGTAAATTGTTTTACAAATAACATTACAATTATATTTTCTGCTTAAGATTACTTATTAATTACATAATTATTATAATTTTCTCACTCGTTCGTGTTTATATAATAACAAAAAACTTAAAATAAAAAGTACCTATCTATTTGTATATTTCATAATTGGTTCCATTTTTAATTCTTTCAACAATAACTATACTACCACATTTAACAGATAATACGAACTCGATAAAAAAAAATCGAAATTTATCTAGTAATATTCTAACAATAATACTCTCTGATAATTTTCTAGCCAATTTACTACTTACACACTGTATACAAAACATTCGATATTTTTATCCCACCAAATTGTCCTTATATAGCTTGAAAAATGAAAATTAAGTTTTGTACAATGTATGTAATTTACAAAAATAGACTATAAAATAGTTCCTTTAAATATTGCATGATAAATTTTTATTCCTTTTAATGGAGTTTAATTACCACCAGAAAAAATGAAAATAAAATTACGACATACAAATTTATACTTCTAAAATGAACTACATGATTGTAAGTTAAATTCTATTAACATGAAAATTGCTTATTTTTTAAATATTTAATTTAAATATCCCGGCTGTTCAATTATTTATGAAAACAAAAGTTTTGCTATACAATTATTAATTCAATTAAATAGACACAGTTGAACAAGCTTCGTAAAAATCTCAACAATTTTAACTTTTAAATTTTAAATGTATTTATTATTATTACTATTATTATTATTATTATTATTATTATTATTATTATTATTATTATTA